>NW_026542850.1:0-133528 GCF_028750875.1 Macrosteles quadrilineatus
AAATACATATTTTAAAGTTTTTTATAATAATAATTATATATGAATGAACACTTTTTAGTAATGTTTTTGTAATTAATAATACAAATATAATAATATTATAGAAACGATAATATGCAAATAAATATTGACAGGTTTTTTTGATCATAATATAAATACATAGTTTAAAGTTTTTTTATAATTATAATTATATATGAATGAACACTTTTTAATAATGTTTTTGTTATGAATAATACATATATAATAATATTATAGGAAGGATAATATACAAATAAATATATAAAAATGTTTTTGATCATAATATAAATACATATTTTATAATATTTTTATAATAATAATTATATATGAATGAACACTTTTGAATAATGTTTTTGTTATTAATAATACATATATAATAATATTATAGGAAGGATAATATACAAATAAATATATATAAATGTTTTTGATCATAATATAAATACATATTTTATAATATTTTTATAATTATAATTATATATGAATGAACACTTTTGAATAATGTTTTTGTTATTAATAATACATATATAATAATATTATAGGAAGGATAATATACAAATAAATATATATAAATGTTTTTGATCATAATATAAATACATATTTTATTATTTTTATAATTATAATTATATATGAATGAACACTTTTTAATAATGTTTTTGTTATGAATAATACATATATAATAATATTATAGGAAGGATAATATACAAATAAATATATATAAATGTTTTTGATCATAATATAAATACATAGTTTAAAGTTTTTTTATAATTATAATTATATATGAATGAACACTTTTTAATAATGTTTTTGTTATAAATAATACATATATAATAATATTATAGGATGGATAATATACAAATAAATATATATAAATGTTTTTGATCATAATATAAATACATATTTTATAATATTTTTATAATAATAATTATATATGAAGGAACACTTTTTAATAATGTTTTTGTTATTATTAATACATATATAATAATATTATAGGAAGGATTTTATACAAATAAATATATATAAATGTTTTTGATCATAATATAAATACATATTTTATAATATTTTTATAATTATAATTTATATATGAATGAACACTTTTTAGTAATGTTTTTGTAATTAATAATACAAATATAATAATATTATAGAAACGATAATATGCAAATAAATATTGACAGGTTTTTTTGATCATAATATAAATACATAGTTTAAAGTTTTTTTATAATTTTAATTATATATGAATGAACACTTTTTAATAATGTTTTTGTTATGAATAATACATATATAATAATATTATAGGAAGGATAATATACAAATAAATATATATAAATGTTTTTGATCATAATATAAATACATATTTTATAATATTTTTATAATAATAATAATATATGAATGAACACTTTTTAATAATGTTTTTGTTATTAATAATACATATATAATAATATTATAGGAAGGATTTTATACAAATAAATATATATAAATGTTTTTGATCATAATATAAATACATATTTTATAATATTTTTATAATTATAATTTATATATGAATGAACACTTTTTAGTAATGTTTTTGTAATTAATAATACAAATATAATAATATTATAGAAACGATAATATGCAAATAAATATTGACAGGTTTTTTTGATCATAATATAAATACATAGTTTAAAGTTTTTTTATAATTTTAATTATATATGAATGAACACTTTTTAATAATGTTTTTGTTATGAATAATACATATATAATAATATTATAGGAAGGATAATATACAAATAAATATATATAAATGTTTTTGATCATAATATAAATACATATTTTATAATATTTTTATAATTATAATTATATATGAATGAACACTTTTTAATAATGTTTTTAATAATAATAATACATATATATTAATATTATAGTAAGGATAATATGCAATTAAATATTGACAGGTTTTTTTATCATAATATAAATACTTATTTTAAAATTTTTATATAAAAATAATTATATATGAATGAACACTTTTTAATGATGTTTTTGTAATTAATAATACATATATAATAATATTATAGGAAGGATAATATGCAAATAAATATTCACAGGTTTTTTTTATCATAATATAAATACATATTTTAAAGTTTTTTATAATAATAATTATATATGAATGAACACTTTTTAGTAATGTTTTTGTAATTAATAATACAAATATAATAATATTATAGAAACGATAATATGCAAATAAATATTGACAGGTTATTTTGATCATAATATAAATACATAGTTTAAAGTTTTTTTATAATTATAATTATATATGAATGAACACTTTTTAATAATGTTTTTGTTATGAATAATACATATATAATAATATTATAGGAAGGATAATATACAAATAAATATATATAAATGTTTTTGATCATAATATAAATACATATTTTATAATATTTTTATAATAATAATAATATATGAATGAACACTTTTTAATAATGTTTTTGTTATTAATAATACATATATAATAATATTATAGGAAGGATAATATACAAATAAATATATATAAATGTTTTTGAACATAATATAAATACATATTTTATAATAAATTTATAATAATAATAATATATGAATGAACACTTTTTAATAATGTTTTTGTTATTAATTATACATATATAATATATTATAGGAAGGATAATATACAAATAAATATATATAAATGTTTTTGATCATAATATAAATACATATTTTATAATATTTTTATAATTATAATTATATATGAATGAACACTTTTTAATAATGTTTTTAATAATAATAATACATATATATTAATATTATAGTAAGGATAATATGCAATTAAATATTGACAGGTTTTTTTTTATCATAATATAAATACATATTTTAAAATTTTTATATAAAAATAATTATATATGAATGAACACTTTTTAGTAATGTTTTTGTAATTAATAATACAAATATAATAATATTATAGAAACGATAATATGCAAATAAATATTGACAGGTTTTTTTAAATATAATATAAATACATAGTTTAAAGTTTTTTTATAATTAT
Organism: Macrosteles quadrilineatus; assembly: GCF_028750875.1. Taxonomy (NCBI): domain Eukaryota; kingdom Metazoa; phylum Arthropoda; class Insecta; order Hemiptera; family Cicadellidae; genus Macrosteles; species Macrosteles quadrilineatus. Next base: position 3,050 of record NW_026542850.1, read on the forward strand.
AATTATAATTATATATGAATGAACACTTTTTAATAATGTTTTTGATATGAATAATACATATATAATAATATTATAGGAAGGATAATATACAAATAAATATATATAAATGTTTTTGATCATAATATAAATACATATTTTATAATATTTTTATAATAATAATAATATATGAATGAACACTTTTTAATAATGTTTTTGTTATTAATAATACATATATAATAATATTATAGGAAGGATAATATACAAATAAATATATATAAATGTTTTTGATCATAATATAAATACATATTTTATAATATTTTTATAATAATAATTATATATGAATGAACACTTTTGAATAATGTTTTTGTTATACATATATAATAATATTATAGGAAGGATAATATACAAATAAATATATATAAATGTTTTTGATCATAATATAAATACATATTTTATAATATTTTTATAATACTAATTATATATGAATGAACACTTTTTAATAATGTTTTTGTTATTAATAATACATATATAATAATATTATAGGAAGGATAATATACAAATAAATATATATAAATGTTTTTGATCATAATATAAATACATATTTTATAATATTTTTATAATTATAATTTATATATGAATGAACACTTTTTAATAATGTTTTTAATAATAATAATACATATATATTAATATTATAGTAAGGATAATACGCAATTAAATATTGACAGGTTTTTTTATCATAATATAAATACTTATTTTAAAATCTTTATATAAAAATAATTATACATGAATGAAAACTTTTTAATGATGTTTTTGTAATTAATAATACATATATAATAATATTATAGGAAGGATAATATGCAAATAAATATTCACAGGTTTTTTTATCATAATATAAATACATATTTTAAAGTTTTTTATAATAATAATAACATATGAATGAACACTTTTTAGTAATGTTTTTGTAATTAATAATACAAATATAATAATATTATAGAAACGATAATATGCAAATAGATATTGACAGGTTTTTTTGATCATAATATAAATACATAGTTTAAAGTTTTTTTATAATAATAATTATATATGAATGAACACTTTTTAGTAATGTTTTTGTAATTAATAATACAAATATAATAATATTATAGAAAGGATAATATACAAATAAATATATATAAATGTTTTTTATCATAATATAAATACATATTTTATAATATTTTTATAATAATAATTATATATGAATGAACACTTTTTAATAATGTTTTTGTTATTAATAATACATATATATTAATATTATAGTAAGGATAATACGCAATTAAATATTGACAGGTTTTTTTATCATAATATAAATACTTATTTTAAAATCTTTATATAAAAATAATTATACATGAATGAAAACTTTTTAATGATGTTTTTGTAATTAATAATACATATATAATAATATTATAGGAAGGATAATATGCAAATAAATATTCACAGGTTTTTTTATCATAATATAAATACATATTTTAAAGTTTTTTATAATAATAATAACATATGAATGAACACTTTTTAGTAATGTTTTTGTAATTAATAATACAAATATAATAATATTATAGAAACGATAATATGCAAATAGATATTGACAGGTTTTTTTGATCATAATATAAATACATAGTTTAAAGTTTTTTTATAATAATAATTATATATGAATGAACACTTTTTAGTAATGTTTTTGTAATTAATAATACAAATATAATAATATTATAGAAACGATAATATGCAAATAAATATTGACAGGTTTTTTGATCATAATATAAATACATAGTTTAAAGTTTTTTTATAATTATAATTATATATAAATGAACACTTTTTAATAATGTTTTTGTTATGAATAATACATATATAATAATATTATAGAAAGGATAATATACAAATAAATATATATAAATGTTTTTTATCATAATATAAATACATATTTTATAATATTTTTATAATAATAATTATATATGAATGAACACTTTTTAATAATGTTTTTGTTATTAATAATACATATATAATAATATTATAGGAAGGATAATATACAAATAAATATATATAAATGTTTTTGATCATAATATAAATACATATTTTATAATATTTTTATAATAATAATTATATATGAATGAACACTTTTTAATAATGTTTTTGTTATTAATAATACATATATAATAATATTATAGGAAGGATAATATACAAATAAATATATATAAATGTTTTTTATCATAATATAAATACATATTTTATAATATTTTTATAATTATAATTATATATGAATGAACACTTTTTAATAATGTTTTTGTTATTAATAATACATATATAATAATATTATAGGAAGGATAATATACAAATAAATGTATATAAATGTTTTTGATCATAATATAAATACATATTTTATAATATTTTTATAATAATAATTATATATGAATGAAAACTTTTTAATAATGTTTTTGTTATTAATAATACATATATAATAATATTATAGGAAGGATAATATACAAATAAATATATATAAATGTTTTTGATCATAATATAAATACATATTTTATATTTTTTTTTATAATTATAATTATATATGAATGAACACTTTTTAATAATGTTTTTAATAATAATAATACATATATATTAATATTATAGTAAGGATAATATGCAATTAAATATTGACAGGTTTTTTTTATCATAATATAAATACATATTTTAAAATTTTTATATAAAAATAAATATATATGAGAATAAACACTTTTTAATGATGTTTTTGTAATTAATAATACATATATAATAATATTATAGGAAGGATAATATGCAAATAAATATTCACAGGTTTTTTTTATCATATTATAAATACATATTTTAAAGTTTTTTATTATAATAATTATATATGAATGAACACTTTTTAGTAATGTTTTTGTAATTAATAATACAAATATAATAATATTATAGAAACGATAATATGCAAATAAATATTGACAGGTTTTTTTGATCGTAATATAAATACATAGTTTAAAGTTTTTTTTATAATTATAATGTTATATGAATGAACACTTTTTAATAATGTTTTTGTTATGAATAATACATATATAATAATATTATAGGAAGGATAATATACAAATAAATATATATAATGTTTTTGATCATAATATAAATACATATTTTATAATATTTTTATAATAATAATTATATATGAATGAACACTTTTTAATAATGTTTTTGTTATTAATAATACATATATAATAATATTATAGGAAGGATAATATACAAATAAATATATATAAATGTTTTTGATCATAATATAAATACATATTTTATAATATTTTTATAATTATTATTATACATGAATGAACACTTTTTAATAATGTTTTTAATAATAATAATACATATATATTAATATTATAGTAAGGATAATATGCAATTAAATATTGACAGGTTTTTTTGATCATAATATAAATACATAGTTTAAAGTTTTTTTATAATTATAATTATATTTGAATGAACACTTTTTAATAATGTTTTTGTTATGAATAATACATATATAATAATATTAAAGGAAGGATAATATACAAATAAATATATATAAATGTTTTTGATCATAATATAAATACATATTTTATAATATTTTTAAAATTATAATTATATATGAATGAACACTTTTTAATAATGTTTTTAATAATAATAATACATATATATTAATATTATAGTAAGGATAATATGCAATTAAATATTGACAGGTTTTTTTTATCATAATATAAATACATATTTTAAAATTTTTATATAAAAATAATTATATATGAATGAACACTTTTTAATGATGTTTTTGTTATTAATAATACATATATAATAATATTATAGGAAGGATAATATACAAATAAATATATATAAATGTTTTTGATCATAATATAAATACATATTTTATAATATTTTTATAATTATTATTATACATGAATGAACACTTTTTAATAATGTTTTTAATAATAATAATACATATATATTAATAGTATAGTAAGGATAATATGCAATTAAATATTGACAGGTTTTTTTTATCATAATATAAATACATATTTTAAAATTTTTATATAAAAATAATTATATATGAATGAACACTTTTGAATAATGTTTTTAATAATAATAATACATATATATTAATATTATAGGAAGGATAATATGCAATTAAATATTGACAGGTTTTTTTATCATAATATAAATACATATTTTAAAGTTTTTTATAATAATAATTATATATGAATGAACACTTTTTAGTAATGTTTTTGTAATTAATAATACAAATATAATAATATTATAGAAACAATAATATGCAAATAAATATTGACAGGTTTTTTGATCATAATATAAATACATAGTTTAAAGTTTTTTTATAATTATAATTATATATGAATGAACACTTTTGAATAATGTTTTTGTTATTAATAATACATATATAATAATATTATAGGAAGGATAATATACAAATAAATATATATAAATGTTTTTGATCATAATTTAAATACATATTTTATAATATTTTAATAATAATAATTATTTATGAATGAACACTTTTTAGTAATGTTTTTGTAATTAATAATACAAATATAATAATATTATAGAAACGATAATATGCAAATAAATATTGACAGGTTTTTTTTAATCATAATATAAATACATAGTTTAAAGTTTTTTTATAATAATAATTATATATGAATGAACACTTTTTAGTAATGTTTTTGTAATTAATAATACAAATATAATAATATTATAGAAACGATAATATGCAAATAAATATTGACAGGTTTTTTTGATCATAATATAAATACATAGTTTAAAGTTTTTTTATAATTATAATTATATATGAATGAACACTTTTTAATAATGTTTTTGTTATGAATAATACATATATAATAATATTATAGGAAGGATAATATACAAATAAATATATATAAATGTTTTTGATCATAATATAAATACATATTTTATAATATTTTTATAATAATAATAATATATGAATGAACACTTTTGAATAATGTTTTTGTTATGAATAATACATATATAATAATATTATAGGAAGGATAATATACAAATAAATATATATAAATGTTTTTGATCATAATATAAATACATATTTTATAATATTTTTATAATAATAATTATATATGAATGAACACTTTTTTAAAATGTTTTTGTTATTAATAATACATATATAATAATATTATAGGAAGGATAATATACAAATAAATATATATAAATGTTTTTGATCATAATATAAATACATATTTTATAATATTTTTATAATTATAATTATATATGAATGAACACTTTTTAATAATGTTTTTAATAATAATAATAATACATATATATTAATATTATAGTAAGGATAATATGCAATTAAATATTGACAGGTTTTTTTTATCATAATATAAATACATATTTTAAAATTTTTATATAAAAATAATTATATATGAATGAACACTTTTTAATGATGTTTTTGTAATTAATAATACATATATAATAATATTATAGGAAGGATAATATGCAAATAAATATTCACAGGTTTTTTTTATCATAATATAAATACATATTTTAAAGTTTTTTATAATAATAATTATATATGAATGAACACTTTTTAGTAATGTTTTTGTAATTAATAATACAAATATAATAATATGATAGAAACGATAATATGAAAATAAATATTGACAGGTTTTTTTGATCATAATATAAATACATAGTTTAAAGTTTTTTTATAATTATAATTATATATAAATGAACACTTTTTAATAATGTTTTTGTTATGAATAATACATATATAATAATATTATAGGAAGGATAATATACAAATAAATATATATAAATGTTTTTGATCATAATATAAATACATATTTTATAATATTTTTATAATTATAATTATATATGAATGAACACTTTTTAATAATGTTTTTAATAATAATAATACATATATATTAATATTATAGTAAGGATAATATGCAATTAAATATTGACAGGTTTTTTTTATCATAATATAATTACATATTTTAAAATTTTTATATAAAAATAATTATATATGAATGAACACTTTTTAATGATGTTTTTGTAATTAATAATACATATATAAAAATATTATAGGAAGGATAATATGCAAATAAATATTCACAGGTTTTTTTTATCATAATATAAATACATATTTTAAAGTTTTTTATAATAATTATTATATATGAATGAACACTTTTTAGTAATGTTTTTGTAATTAATAATACAAATATAATAATATTATAGAAACGATAATATGCAAATAAATATTGACAGGTTTTTTTGATCATAATATAAATACATAGTTTAAAGTTTTTTTATAATCATAATTATATATGAATGAACACTTTATAATAATGTTTTTAATAATAATAATACATATATATTAATATTATAGTAAGGATAATATGCAATTAAATATTGACAGGTTTTTTTTATCATAATATAAATACATATTTTAAAATTTTTATATAAAAATAATTATATATGAATGAACACTTTTTAGTAATGTTTTTGTAATTAATAATACAAATATAACAATATTATAGAAACGATAATATGCAAATAAATATTGACAGGTTTTTTTTATCATAATATAAATACATATTTTAAAATTTTTATATAAAAATAATTATATATGAATGAACATTTTTTAGTAATGTTTTTGTAATTAATAATACAAATATAATAATATTATAGAAACGATAATATGCAAATAAATATTGACAGGTTTTTTTGATCATAATATAAATACATAGTTTAAAGTTTTTTTATAATTATAATTATATATGAATGAACACTTTTTAATAATGTTTTTGTTATGAATAATACATATATAATAATATTATAGGAAGGATAATATACAAATAAATATATATAAATGTTTTTGATCATAATATAAATACATATTTTATAATATTTTTATAATAATAATAATATATGAATGAACACTTTTTAATAATGTTTTTGTTATTAATAATACATATATAATAATATTATAGGAGGGATAATATACAAATAAATATATATAAATGTTTTTGATCATAATATAAATACATATTTTATAATATTTTTATAATTATAATTATATATGAATGAACACTTTTTAATAATGTTTTTAATAATAATAATACATATATATTAATATTATAGTAAGGATAATATGCAATTAAATATTGACAGGTTTTATTTATCATAATATAAATACATATTTTAAAATTTTTATATAAAAATAATTATATATGAATGAACACTTTTTAGTAATGTTTTTGTAATTAATAATACAAATATAATAATATTATAGAAACGATAATATGCAAATAAATATTGACAGGTTATTTTGATCATAATATAAATACATAGTTTAAAGTTTTTTTATAATTATAATTATATATGAATGAACACTTTTTAATAATGTTTTTGTTATGAATAATACATATATAATAATATTATAGGAAGGATAATATACAAATAAATATATATAAATGTTTTTGATCATAATATAAATACATATTTTATAATATTTTTATAATAATAATAATATATGAATGAACACTTTTTAATAATGTTTTTGTTGTTAATAATACATATATAATAATATTATAGGAAGGATAATATACAAATAAATATATATAAATGTTTTTGATCATAATATAAATACATATTTTATAATATTTTTATAATAATAATTATATATGAATGAACACTTTTGAATAATGTTTTTTTATTAATAATACATATATAATAATATTATAGGAAGGATAATATACAAATAAATATATATAAATGTTTTTGATCATAATATAAATACATATTTTATAATATTTTTATAATTATAATTATATATGAATGAACACTTTTTAATAATGTTTTTAATAATAATAATACATATATATTAATATTATAGTAAGGATAATACGCAATTAAATATTGACAGGTTTTTTAATCATAATATAAATACTTATTTTAAAATCTTTATATAAAGATAATTATATATGAATGAAAACTTTTTAATGATGTTTTTGTAATTAATAATACATATTTAATAATATTATAGGAAGGATAATATACAAATAAATATTCACAGGTTTTTTTATCATAATATAAATACATATTTTAAAGTTTTTTATAATAATAATAATATATGAATGAACACTTTTTAGTAATGTTTTTGTAATTAATAATACAAATATAATAATATTATAGAAACGATAATATGCAAATAGATATTGACAGGTTTTTTTGATCATAATATAAATACATAGTTTAAAGTTTTTTTATAATAATAATTATATATGAATGAACACTTTTTAGTAATGTTTTTGTAATTAATAATACAAATATAATAATATTATAGAAACGATAATATGCAAATAGATATTGACAGGTTTTTTTGATCATAATATAAATACATAGTTTAAAGTTTTTTTATAATAATAATTATATATGAATGAACACTTTTTAGTAATGTTTTTGTAATTAATAATACAAATATAATAATATTATAGAAACGATAATATGCAAATAAATATTGACATTTTTTTTGATCATAATATAAATACATAGTTTAAAGTTTTTTTATAATTATAATTATATATGAATGAACACTTTTTAATAATGTTTTTGTTATGAATAATACATATATAATAATATTATAGAAAGGATAATATACAAATAAATATATATAAATGTTTTTGATCATAATATAAATACATATTTTATAATATTTTTATAATAATAATAATATATGAATGAACACTTTTTAATAATGTTTTTGTTATTAATAATACATATATAATAATATTATAGGAAGGATAATATACAAATAAATATATATAAATGTTTTTGATCATAATATAAATACATATTTTATAATATTTTTATAATAATAATTATATATGAATGAACACTTTTTAATAATGTTTTTGTTATTAATAATACATATATAATAATATTATAGGAATAATAATATACAAATAAATATATATAAATGTTTTTGATCATAATATAAATACATATTTTATAATATTTTTTATAATTATAATTATATATGAATGAACACTTTTTAATAATGTTTTTAATAATAATAATACATATATATTAATATTATAGTAAGGATAATATGCAATTAAATATTGACAGGTTTTTTTTATCATAATATAAATACATATTTCAAAATTTTTATATAAAAATAATTATATATGAATGAACACTTTTTAATGATGTTTTTGTAATTAATAATACATATATAATAATATTATAGGAAGGATAATATGCAAATAAATATTCACAGGTTTTTTTTATCATAATATAAATATATATTTTAAAGTTTTTTATTATAACAATTATATATGAATGAACACTTTTTAGTAATGTTTTTGTAATTAATAATACAAATATAATAATATGATAGAAACGATAATATGAAAATAAATATTGACAGGTTTTTTTGATCATAATATAAATAAATAGTTTAAAGTTTTTTTATAATTATAATTATATATAAATGAACACTTTTTAATAATGTTTTTGTTATGAATAATACATATATAATAATATTATAGGAAGGATAATATACAAATAAATATATATAAATGTTTTTGATCATAATATAAATACATATTTTATAATATTTTTATAATAATAATAATATATGAATGAACACTTTTTAATAATGTTTTTGTTGTTAATAATACATATATAATAATATTATAGGAAGGATAATATACAAATAAATATATATAAATGTTTTTGATCATAATATAAATACATATTTTATAATATTTTTATAATAATAATTATATATGAATAAACACTTTTGAATAATGTTTTTTTATTAATAATACATATATAATAATATTATAGGAAGGATAATATACAAATAAATATATATAAATGTTTTTGATCATAATATAAATACATATTTTATAATATTTTTTTAATTATAATTATATATGAATGAACACTTTTTAATAATGTTTTTAATAATAATAATACATATATATTAATATTATAGTAAGGATAATACGCAATTAAATATTGACAGGTTTTTTAATCATAATATAAATACTTATTTTAAAATCTTTATATAAAGATAATTATATATGAATGAAAACTTTTTAATGATGTTTTTGTAATTAATAATACATATTTAATAATATTATAGGAAGGATAATATACAAATAAATATTCACAGGTTTTTTTATCATAATATAAATACATATTTTAAAGTTTTTTATAATAATAATAATATATGAATGAACACTTTTTAGTAATGTTTTTGTAATTAATAATACAAATATAATAATATTATAGAAACGATAATATGCAAATAGATATTGACAGGTTTTTTTGATCATAATATAAATACATAGTTTAAAGTTTTTTTATAATAATAATTATATATGAATGAACACTTTTTAGTAATGTTTTTGTAATTAATAATACAAATATAATAATATTATAGAAACGATAATATGCAAATAAATATTGACATTTTTTTTGATCATAATATAAATACATAGTTTAAAGTTTTTTTATAATTATAATTATATATGAATGAACACTTTTTAATAATGTTTTTGTTATGAATAATACATATATAATAATATTATAGAAAGGATAATATACAAATAAATATATATAAATGTTTTTGATCATAATATAAATACATATTTTATAATATTTTTATAATAATAATAATATATGAATGAACACTTTTTAATAATGTTTTTGTTATTAATAATACATATATAATAATATTATAGGAAGGATAATATACAAATAAATATATATAAATGTTTTTGATCATAATATAAATACATATTTTATAATATTTTTATAATAATAATTATATATGAATGAACACTTTTTAATAATGTTTTTGTTATTAATAATACATATATAATAATATTATAGGAATAATAATATACAAATAAATATATATAAATGTTTTTGATCATAATATAAATACATATTTTATAATATTTTTATAATTATAATTATATATGAATGAACACTTTTTAATAATGTTTTTGTTATTAATAATACATATATAATAATATTATAGGAAGGATAATATACAAATAAATATATATAAATGTTTTTGATCATAATATAAATACATATTTTATAATATTTTTATAATAATAATTATATATGAATGAACACTTTTTAATAATGTTTTTGTTATTAATAATACATATATAATAATATTATAGGAAGGATAATATACAAATAAATATATAAAAATGTTTTTGATCATAATATAAATACATATTTTATAATATTTTTTATAATTATAATTATATATGAATGAACACTTTTTAATAATGTTTTTAATAATAATAATACATATATATTAATATTATAGTAAGGATAATATGCAATTAAATATTGACAGGTTTTTTTTATCATAATATAAATACATATTTCAAAATTTTTATATAAAAATAATTATATATGAATGAACACTTTTTAATGATGTTTTTGTAATTAATAATACATATATAATAATATTATAGGAAGGATAATATGCAAATAAATATTCACAGGTTTTTTTTATCATAATATAAATACATATTTTAAAGTTTTTTATTATAACAATTATATATGAATGAACACTTTTTAGTAATGTTTTTGTAATTAATAATACAAATATAATAATATGATAGAAACGATAATATGAAAATAAATATTGACAGGTTTTTTTGATCATAATATAAATAAATAGTTTAAAGTTTTTTTATAATTATAATTATATATAAATGAACACTTTTTAATAATGTTTTTGTTATGAATAATACATATATAATAATATTATAGGAAGGATAATATACAAATAAATATATATAAATGTTTTTGATCATAATATAAATACATATTTTATAATATTTTTATAATTATAATTATATATGAATGAACACTTTTTAATAATGTTTTTAATAATAATAATACATATATATTAATATTATAGTAAGGATAATATGCAATTAAATATTGACAGGTTTTTTTTATCATAATATAATTACATATTTTAAAATTTTTATATAAAAATAATTATATATGAATGAACACTTTTTAATGATGTTTTTGTAATTAATAATACATATATAATAATATTATAGGAAGGATAATATGCAAATAAATATTCACAAGTTTTTTTTATCATAATATAAATACATATTTTAAAGTTTTTTATAATAATTATTGTATATGAATGAACACTTTTTAGTAATGTTTTTGTAATTAATAATACAAATATAATAATATTATAGAAACGATAATATGCAAATAAATATTGACAGGTTTTTTTGATCATAATATAAATACATAGTTTAAAGTTTTTTTATAATTATAATTATATATGAATGAACACTTTTTAATAATGTTTTTAATAATAATAATACATATATATTAATAATATAGTAAGGATAATATGCAATTAAATATTGACAGGTTTTTTTTATCATAATATAAATACATATTTTAAAATTTGTATATAAAAATAATTATATATGAATGAACACTTTTTAGTAATGTTTTTGTAATTAATAATACAAATATAACAATATTATAGAAACGATAATATGCAAATAAATATTGACAGGTTTTTTTTATCATAATATAAATACATATTTTAAAATTTTTATATAAAAATAATTATATTTGAATGAACATTTTTTAGTAATGTTTTTGTAATTAATAATACAAATATAATAATATTATAGAAACGATAATATGCAAATAAATATTGACAGGTTTTTTTGATCATAATATAAATACATAGTTTAAAGTTTTTTTATAATTATAATTATATATGAATGAACACTTTTTAATAATGTTTTTGTTATTAATAATACATATATAATAATATTATAGGAATAATAATATACAAATAAATATATATAAATGTTTTTGATCATAATATAAATACATATTTTATAATATTTTTATAATTATAATTATATATGAATGAACACTTTTTAATAATGTTTTTGTTATTAATAATACATATATAATAATATTATAGGAAGGATAATATACAAATAAATATATATAAATGTTTTTGATCATAATATAAATACATATTTTATAATATTTTTATAATAATAATTATATATGAATGAACACTTTTTAATAATGTTTTTGTTATTAATAATACATATATAATAATATTATAGGAAGGATAATATACAAATAAATATATATAAATGTTTTTGATCATAATATAAATACATATTTTATAATATTTTTATAATTATAATTATATATGAATGAACACTTTTTAATAATGTTTTTAATAATAATAATACATATATATTAATATTATAGTAAGGATAATATGCAATTAAATATTGACAGGTTTTTTTTATCATAATATAATTACATATTTTAAAATTTTTATATAAAAATAATTATATATGAATGAACACTTTTTAATGATGTTTTTGTAATTAATAATACATATATAATAATATTATAGGAAGGATAATATGCAAATAAATATTCACAAGTTTTTTTTATCATAATATAAATACATATTTTAAAGTTTTTTATAATAATTATTATATATGAATGAACACTTTTTAGTAATGTTTTTGTAATTAATAATACAAATATAATAATATTATAGAAACGATAATATGCAAATAAATATTGACAGGTTTTTTTGATCATAATATAAAAATACATAGTTTAAAGTTTTTTTATAATTATAATTATATATGAATGAACACTTTTTAATAATGTTTTTAATAATAATAATACATATATATTAATAATATAGTAAGGATAATATGCAATTAAATATTGACAGGTTTTTTTTATCATAATATAAATACATATTTTAAAATTTTTATATAAAAATAATTATATATGAATGAACACTTTTTAGTAATGTTTTTGTAATTAATAATACAAATATAACAATATTATAGAAACGATAATATGCAAATAAATATTGACAGGTTTTTTTTATCATAATATAAATACATATTTTAAAATTTTTATATAAAAATAATTATATTTGAATGAACATTTTTTAATGATGTTTTTGTAATTAATAATACATATATAATAATATTATAGGAAGGATAATATGCAAATAAATATTCACAAGTTTTTTTTATCATAATATAAATACATATTTTAAAGTTTTTTATAATAATTATTATATATGAATGAACACTTTTTAGTAATGTTTTTGTAATTAATAATACAAATATAATAATATTATAGAAACGATAATATGCAAATAAATATTGACAGGTTTTTTTGATCATAATATAAAAATACATAGTTTAAAGTTTTTTTATAATTATAATTATATATGAATGAACACTTTTTAATAATGTTTTTAATAATAATAATACATATATATTAATAATATAGTAAGGATAATATGCAATTAAATATTGACAGGTTTTTTTTATCATAATATAAATACATATTTTAAAATTTTTATATAAAAATAATTATATATGAATGAACACTTTTTAGTAATGTTTTTGTAATTAATAATACAAATATAACAATATTATAGAAACGATAATATGCAAATAAATATTGACAGGTTTTTTTTATCATAATATAAATACATATTTTAAAATTTTTATATAAAAATAATTATATTTGAATGAACATTTTTTAGTAATGTTTTTGTAATTAATAATACAAATATAATAATATTATAGAAACGATAATATGCAAATAAATATTGACAGGTTTTTTTGATCATAATATAAATACATAGTTTAAAGTTTTTTTATAATTATAATTATATATGAATGAACACTTTTTAATAATGTTTTTGTTATGAATAATACATATATAATAATATTATAGGAAGGATAATATACAAATAAATATATATAAATGTTTTTGATCATAATATAAATACATATTTTATAATATTTTTATAATAATAATAATATATGAATGAACACTTTTTAATAATGTTTTTGTTATTAATAATACATATATAATAATATTATAGGAGGGATAATATACAAATAAATATATATAAATGTTTTTGATCATAATATAAATACATATTTTATAATATTTTTATAATTATAATTATATATGAATGAACACTTTTTAATAATGTTTTTAATAATAATAATACATATATATTAATATTATAGTAAGGATAATATGCAATTAAATATTGACAGGTTTTTTTTATCATAATATAAATACATATTTTAAAATTTTTATATAAAAATAATTATATTTGAATGAACATTTTTTAGTAATGTTTTTGTAATTAATAATACAAATATAATAATATTATAGAAACGATAATATGCAAATAAATATTGACAGGTTTTTTTGATCATAATATAAATACATAGTTTAAAGTTTTTTTATAATTATAATTATATATGAATGAACACTTTTTAATAATGTTTTTGTTATTAATAATACATATACAGGGTGAGTTTTAATTGTCCCCCTCCCCAACTTTTTTCTACATTTTTTCAAATATCAATCCCAGACCACTTCCAAACATTGTTGGGTAGTAAGTACTTCATTTTGACAAGGTCTTCATTTCCGGCCGCCATCTTGGATCCGCCATATTGGATGCAAAATTTTTTTTTCAAATGTAAAGGTGAGGTTGTGACCCATTATTTCGAACTACATTTTTACCCTAATTACAATGCCGCAAACCGTTTTTAAAAATCTTGATTCATTCTAAAGTTACGAGGGCTTTTTAAAACTTTATTTTTAGCCCATTTTAACATTGTGCATTTACAAACTAAGACCATAATCCCAAAATAGTGCTAGATAATGATAAGTATACACTACCAGTAATTGTCCACCTATTTTCACTTGGTTATGACTGATGTATTTTTTCGGCCGCCATCTTGGATCCGCCATTTTGAAATGTGATAAATTATTTTAAATATGAAGGGGGTGTTGTGACCCATCATTTCGAACTAATTTTTTAAGCTGAACTTAATTCCATAATCCGTTTTTCATTTTCATTTTTTGATTTTGAAATATTGACATTTTTAACAAAAAAAATTTCAATATTTCATAAATAAACTTGATAACAAAAAATGGATTGCGGCATTGAGTTTAGCTTAAAAAAGTAGTTCAAAATGATGGGTCACAACACCCCGTTCATATTTAAAATAATTTATCACATTTAAAAATGGCGGATCCAAGATGGCGGCCGAAAAAAATACATCAGTCATAATCAAGTGAAAATAGGTGGACAATTACTAGTAGTGTATACTTATCATTATCTAGCACTATTTTGGGATTATGGTCTTAGTTTGTAAATGCACAATGTTAAAATGGGCTAAAAATAATGTTTTAAAAAGCCCTCGTAACTTTAGAATGAACCAAGATTTTTGAAAATGGTTTGCGGCATTGTAATCAGGGTAAAAATGTAGTTCGAAATAATGGGTCACAACCCCACCTTTACATTTGAAAAAAAAATTTTGCATCCAATATGGCGGATCCAAGATGGCGGCCGGAAATGATTACCTTGTCAAAATGAAGTACTTACTACCCAACAATGTGTGGAAGTGGTCTGGGATTGATATTTGAAAAAATGTAGAAAAAAGTTGGGGGGGGGGACAATTAAAACTCACCCTGTATAATAATATTATAGGAATAATAATATACAAATAAATATATATAAATGTTTTTGATCATAATATAAATACATATTTTATAATATTTTTATAATTATAATTATATATGAATGAACACTTTTTAATAATGTTTTTGTTATTAATAATACATATATAATAATATTATAGGAAGGATAATATACAAATAAATATATATAAATGTTTTTGATCATAATATAAATACATATTTTATAATATTTTTATAATAATAATTATATATGAATGAACACTTTTTAATAATGTTTTTGTTATTAATAATACATATATAATAATATTATAGGAAGGATAATATACAAATAAATATATAAAAATGTTTTTGATCATAATATAAATACATATTTTATAATATTTTTTATAATTATAATTATATATGAATGAACACTTTTTAATAATGTTTTTAATAATAATAATACATATATATTAATATTATAGTAAGGATAATATGCAATTAAATATTGACAGGTTTTTTTTATCATAATATAAATACATATTTCAAAATTTTTATATAAAAATAATTATATATGAATGAACACTTTTTAATGATGTTTTTGTAATTAATAATACATATATAATAATATTATAGGAAGGATAATATGCAAATAAATATTCACAGGTTTTTTTATCATAATATAAATACATATTTTAAAGTTTTTTATTATAACAATTATATATGAATGAACACTTTTTAGTAATGTTTTTGTAATTAATAATACAAATATAATAATATGATAGAAACGATAATATGAAAATAAATATTGACAGGTTTTTTTGATCATAATATAAATAAATAGTTTAAAGTTTTTTTATAATTATAATTATATATAAATGAACACTTTTTAATAATGTTTTTGTTATGAATAATACATATATAATAATATTATAGGAAGGATAATATACAAATAAATATATATAAATGTTTTTGATCATAATATAAATACATATTTTATAATATTTTTATAATTATAATTATATATGA
This sequence comes from Macrosteles quadrilineatus, assembly GCF_028750875.1. NCBI lineage: Eukaryota > Metazoa > Arthropoda > Insecta > Hemiptera > Cicadellidae > Macrosteles > Macrosteles quadrilineatus. The sequence continues at coordinate 20,681 of NW_026542850.1, forward strand.
ATGAACACTTTTTAATAATGTTTTTAATAATAATAATACATATATATTAATATTATAGTAAGGATAATATGCAATTAAATATTGACAGGTTTTTTTTATCATAATATAATTACATATTTTAAAATTTTTATATAAAAATAATTATATATGAATGAACACTTTTTAATGATGTTTTTGTAATTAATAATACATATATAATAATATTATAGGAAGGATAATATGCAAATAAATATTCACAAGTTTTTTTTATCATAATATAAATACATATTTTAAAGTTTTTTATAATAATTATTATATATGAATGAACACTTTTTAGTAATGTTTTTGTAATTAATAATACAAATATAATAATATTATAGAAACGATAATATGCAAATAAATATTGACAGGTTTTTTTGATCATAATATAAATACATAGTTTAAAGTTTTTTTATAATTATAATTATATATGAATGAACACTTTTTAATAATGTTTTTAATAATAATAATACATATATATTAATAATATAGTAAGGATAATATGCAATTAAATATTGACAGGTTTTTTTTATCATAATATAAATACATATTTTAAAATTTGTATATAAAAATAATTATATATGAATGAACACTTTTTAGTAATGTTTTTGTAATTAATAATACAAATATAACAATATTATAGAAACGATAATATGCAAATAAATATTGACAGGTTTTTTAGCGAATTTCCCTATAGGGAAGTAGCTATTACCGTAGGTCTCATGGTAAGACTTAGGCCCGGGACCGATTTACTTTTTCATTTTAATGTCCCCAGAGGCCAAAAACACCATTCGTTCAAATTTTTATATATGTATATATATATATATATATAGATTTATATATATATATATGTGTCCGTGAACACGATAACTTGAGTAATTTTTATCCGATTTTGATGATGTTTGGTTTGAAGGTGTAAGGCGGGATAAACTTGAATGAGTTCGCGATCCAGCATGATCGGACAATGGGAACAGGGTTTTATGGGGGGTTTTATGGGGTAAAAATTGGTTTTTCTCACTTCTTACCTTTAAAACACAAAATTTCCCAATTTTTCTCTAAACCTTCTTAAAGAGCTTAAAAAAACAAACAATTCAGTATATCAAAGTGTTTTTGTACGGTTATTGGTTACGGAGAAAACTAAAAAAATGGTAAATTTAAAATTCCCATGTTATTCTTATGGAGAATATTGTAAAATGTTGTAGTTTGCTTATTTATGGATATATTTTGATCAAACTTGGCAAATTTATTTATTTTATAGTAAGCTATAAATATTTTACTAAAAACACACTACTTTATTAGTTTCCTTGTAGCAGCAAACCTAGGTACTCGTTAAACCTAATGTTATTTAAATAGATCAATTGAAAATCAATTCGGCCAAATGGAAATTCGCTTAGACGGCAGGTTTGCTGCGGCGGGGGTATTTTATCATAATATAAATACATATTTTAAAATTTTTATATAAAAATAATTATATTTGAATGAACATTTTTTAGTAATGTTTTTGTAATTAATAATACAAATATAATAATATTATAGAAACGATAATATGCAAATAAATATTGACAGGTTTTTTTGATCATAATATAAATACATAGTTTAAAGTTTTTTTATAATTATAATTATATATGAATGAACACTTTTTAATAATGTTTTTGTTATGAATAATACATATATAATAATATTATAGGAAGGATAATATACAAATAAATATATATAAATGTTTTTGATCATAATATAAATACATATTTTATAATATTTTTATAATAATAATAATATATGAATGAACACTTTTTAATAATGTTTTTGTTATTAATAATACATATATAATAATATTATAGGAGGGATAATATACAAATAAATATATATAAATGTTTTTGATCATAATATAAATACATATTTTATAATATTTTTATAATTATAATTATATATGAATGAACACTTTTTAATAATGTTTTTAATAATAATAATACATATATATTAATATTATAGTAAGGATAATATGCAATTAAATATTGACAGGTTTTTTTTATCATAATATAAATACATATTTTAAAATTTTTATATAAAAATAATTATATATGAATGAACACTTTTTAGTAATGTTTTTGTAATTAATAATACAAATATAATAATATTATAGAAACGATAATATGCAAATAAATATTGACAGGTTATTTTGATCATAATATAAATACATAGTTTAAAGTTTTTTTATAATTATAATTATATATGAATGAACACTTTTTAATAATGTTTTTGTTATGAATAATACATATATAATAATATTATAGGAAGGATAATATACAAATAAATATATATAAATGTTTTTGATCATAATATAAATACATATTTTATAATATTTTTATAATAATAATAATATATGAATGAACACTTTTTAATAATGTTTTTGTTATTAATAATACATATATAATAATATTATAGGAAGGATAATATACAAATAAATATATATAAATGTTTTTGATCATAATATAAATACATATTTTATAATATTTTTATAATAATAATTATATATGAATGAACACTTTTGAATAATGTTTTTTTTATTAATAATACATATATAATAATATTATAGGAAGGATAATATACAAATAAATATATATAAATGTTTTTGATCATAATATAAATACATATTTTATAATATTTTTATAATTATAATTATATATGAATGAACACTTTTTAATAATGTTTTTAATAATAATAATACATATATATTAATATTATAGTAAGGATAATACGCAATTAAATATTGACAGGTTTTTTTATCATAATATAAATACTTATTTTAAAATCTTTATATAAAGATAATTATATATGAATGAAAACTTTTTAATGATGTTTTTGTAATTAATAATACATATTTAATAATATTATAGGAAGGATAATATACAAATAAATATTCACAGGTTTTTTTATCATAATAAAAATACATATTTTAAAGTTTTTTATAATAATAATAATATATGAATGAACACTTTTTAGTAATGTTTTTGTAATTAATAATACAAATATAATAATATTATAGAAACGATAATATGCAAATAGATATTGACAGGTTTTTTTGATCATAATATAAATACATAGTTTAAAGTTTTTTTATAATAATAATTATATATGAATGAACACTTTTTAGTAATGTTTTTGTAATTAATAATACAAATATAATAATATTATAGAAACGATAATATGCAAATAAATATTGACAGGTTTTTTGATCATAATATAAATACATAGTTTAAAGTTTTTTTATAATTATAATTATATATGAATGAACACTTTTTAATAATGTTTTTGTTATGAATAATACATATATAATAATATTATAGAAAGGATAATATACAAATAAATATATATAAATGTTTTTGATCATAATATAAATACATATTTTATAATATTTTTATAATAATAATAATATATGAATGAACACTTTTTAATAATGTTTTTGTTATTAATAATACATATATAATAATATTATAGGAAGGATAATATACAAATAAATATATATAAATGTTTTTGATCATAATATAAATACATATTTTATAATATTTTAATAATAATAATTATATATGAATGAACACTTTTTAATAATGTTTTTGTTATTAATAATACATATATAATAATATTATAGGAAGGATAATATACAAATAAATATATATAAATGTTTTTGATCATAATATAAATACATATTTTATAATATTTTTATAATTATAATTATATATGAATGAACACTTTTTAATAATGTTTTTGTTATTAATAATACATATATAATAATATTATAGGAAGGATAATATACAAATAAATATATATAAATGTTTTTGATCATAATATAAATACATATTTTATAATATTTTTATAATAATAATTATATATGAATGAACACTTTTTAATAATGTTTTTGTTATTAATAATACATATATAATAATATTATAGGAAGGATAATATACAAATAAATATATAAAAATGTTTTTGATCATAATATAAATACATATTTTATAATATTTTTTATAATTATAATTATATATGAATGAACACTTTTTAATAATGTTTTTAATAATAATAATACATATATATTAATATTATAGTAAGGATAATATGCAATTAAATATTCACAGGTTTTTTTTATCATAATATAAATACATATTTTAAAATTTTTATATAAAAATAATTATATATGAATGAACACTTTTTAATGATGTTTTTGTAATTAATAATACATATATAATAATATTATAGGAAGGATAATATGCAAATAAATATTCACAGGTTTTTTTTATCATAATATAAATACATATTTTAAAGTTTTTTATTATAACAATTATATATGAATGAACACTTTTTAGTAATGTTTTTGTAATTAATAATACAAATATAATAATATTATAGAAACGATAATATGCAAATAAATATTGACAGGTTTTTTTGATCATAATATAAATACAAAGTTTAAAGTTTTTTTATAATTATAATTATATATGAATGAACACTTTTTAATAATGTTTTTGTTATGAATAATACATATATAATAATATTATAGGAAGGATAATATACAAATTAATATATATAAATGTTTTTGATCATAATATAAATACATATTTTATAATATTTTTATAATAATAATTATATATGAATGAACACTTTTGAATAATGTTTTTGTTATTAATAATACATATATAATAATATTATAGGAAGGATAATATACAAATAAATATATATAAATGTTTTTGATCATAATATAAATACATATTTTATAATATTTTTATATAAAAAAAATTATATATGAATGAACAAATTTTAATAATGTTTTTAATAATAATAATACATATATATTAATATTATAGGAAGGATAATATGCAATTAAATATTGACAGGTTTTTTTATCATAATATAAATACATATTTTAAAGTTTTTTATAATAATAATTATATATGAATGAACACTTTTTAATAATTTTTTTGTTATGAATAATACATATATAATAATATTATAGGAAGGATAATATACAAATAAATATATATAAATGTTTTTGATCATAATATAAATACATATTTTATAATATTTTTATAATTATAATTATATATGAATGAACACTTTTTAATAATGTTTTTAATAATAATAATACATATATATTAATACTATAGTAAGGATAATATGCAATTAAATATTGACAGGTTTTTTTTATCATAATATAAATACATATTTTAAAATTTTTATATAAAAATAATTATATATGAATGAACACTTTTTAATGATGTTTTTGTTATTAATAATACATATATAATAATATTATAGGAAGGATAATATACAAATAAATATATATAAATGTTTTTGATCATAATATAAATACATATTTTATAATATTTTTATAATAATAATTATATATGAATGAACACTTTTGAATAATGTTTTTGTTATTAATAATACATATATAATAATATTATAGGAAGGATAATATACACATAAATATATATAAATGTTTTTGATCATAATATAAATACATATTTTATAATATTTTTATAATTATTATTATACATGAATGAACACTTTTTAATAATAATAATACATATATATTAATATTATAGTAAGGATAATATGCAATTAAATATTGACAGGTTTTTTTTATCATAATATAAATACATATTTTAAAATTTTTATATAAAAATAATTATATATGAATGAACACTTTTTAATGATGTTTTTGTTATTAATAATACATATATAATAATATTATAGGAAGGATAATATTCAAATAAATATATATAAATGTTTTTGATCATAATATAAATACATATTTTATAATATTTTTATAATAATAATTATATATGAATGAACAATTTTTAATAATGTTTTTAATAATAATAATTCATATATATTAATATTATAGGAAGGATAATATGCAATTAAATATTGACAGGTTTTTTTTATCATAATATAAATACATATTTTAAAGTTTTTTATAATAATAATTATATATGAATGAACACTTTTTAGTAATGTTTTTGTAATTAATAATACAAATATAATAATATTATAGAAACAATAATATGCAAACAAATATTGACAGGTTTTTTTGATCATAATATAAATACATAGTTTAAAGTTTTTTTATAATTATAATTATATATGAATGAACACTTTTTAATAATGTTTTTGTTATGAATAATACATATATAATAATATTATAGGAAGGATAATATACAAATAAATATATAAAAATGTTTTTGATCATAATATAAATACATATTTTATAATATTTTTATAATTATAATTATATATGAATGAACACTTTTTAATAATGTTTTTAATAATAATAATACATATATATTAATATTATAGTAAGGATAATATGCAATTAAATATTGACAGGTTTTTTTTATCATAATATAAATACATATTTTATTATTTTTATATAAAAATAATTATATATGAATGAACACTTTTTAATGATGTTTTTGTTATTAATAATACATATATAATAATATTATAGGAAGGATAATATACAAATAAATATATATAAATGTTTTTGATCATAATATAAATACATATTTTATAATATTTTTATAATAATAATTATATATGAATGAACACTTTTGAATAATGTTTTTGTTATTAATAATACATATATAATAATATTATAGGAAGGATAATATACAAATAAATATATATAAATGTTTTTGATCATAATATAAATACATATTTTATAATATTTTTATAATAATAATTATATATGAATGAACACTTTTTAATAATGTTTTTGTTATTAATAATACATATATAATAATATTATAGGAAGGATAATATGCAAATAAATATTCAAAGGTTTTTTTATCATAATATAAATACATATTTTAAAGTTTTTTATAATAATAATAATATATGAATGAACACTTTTTAGTAATGTTTTTGTTATTAATAATACAAATATAATAATATTATAGAAACGATAATATGCAAATAAATATTGACAGGTTTTTTTGATCATAATATAAATACATAGTTTAAAGTTTTTTTATAATAATAATTATATATGAATGAACACTTTTTAGTAATGTTTTTGTAATTAATAATACATATATAATAATATTATATAAAGGATAATATACAAATAAATATATATAAATGTTTTTGATCATAATATAAATACATATTTTATAATATTTTTATAATTATATATGAATGAACACTTTTTAATAATGTTTTTGTTATTAATAATACATATATAATAATATTATAGGAAATATAATATACAAATAACTATATATAAATGTTTTTGATCATAATATAAATACATATTTTATAATATTTTTATATAAAAAAAATTATATATGAATGAACAATTTTTAATAATGTTTTTAATAATAATAATACATATATATTAATATTATAGGAAGGATAATATGCAATTAAATATTGACAGGTTTTTTTTTATCATAATATAAATACATATTTTAAAGTTTTTTATAATAATAATTATATATGAATGAACACTTTTTAGTAATGTTTTTGTAATTAATAATACAAATATAATAATATTATAGAAACAATAATATGCAAATAAATATTGACAGGTTTTTTTGATCATAATATAAATACATAGTTTAAAGTTTTTTTATAATTATAATTATATATGAATGAACACTTTTTAATAATGTTTTTGTTATGAATAATACATATATAATAATATTATAGGAAGGATAATATACAAATAAATATATAAAAATGTTTTTGATCATAATATAAATACATATTTTATAATATTTTTATAATTATAATTATATATGAATGAACACTTTTTAATAATGTTTTTAATAATAATAATACATATATATTAATATTATAGTAAGGATAATATGCAATTAAATATTGACAGGTTTTTTTTATCATAATATAAATACATATTTTATAATTTTTATATAAAAATAATTATATATGAATGAACACTTTTTAATGATGTTTTTGTTATTAATAATACATATATAATAATATTATAGAAACGATAATATGCAAATAAATATTGACAGGTTTTTTTGATCATAATATAAATACATAGTTTAAAGTTTTTTTATAATAATAATTATATATGAATGAACACTTTTTAGTAATGTTTTTGTAATTAATAATACAAATATAATAATATTATAGAAACAATAATATGCAAATAAATATTGACAGGTTTTTTTGATCATAATATAAATACATACCTAGTTTAAAGTTTTTTTATAATAATAATTATATATGAATGAACACTTTTTAGTAATGTTTTTGTAATTAATAATACAAATATAATAATATTATAGAAACGATAATATGCAAATAAATATTGACAGGTTTTTTTGATCATAATATAAATACATAGTTTAAAGTTTTTTTATAATTATAATTATATATGAATGAACACTTTTTAATAATGTTTTTGTTATGAATAATACATATATAATAATATTATAGGAAGGATAATATACAAATAAATATATATAAATTTTTTTGATCATAATATAAATACATATTTTATAATATTTTTATAATAATAATAATATATGAATGAACATTTTTTAATAATGTTTTTGTTATGAATAATACATATATAATAATATTATAGGAAGGATAATATACAAATAAATATATATAAATGTTTTTGATCATAATATAAATACATATTTTATAATATTTTTAAAATAATAATTATATATGAATGAACACTTTTTAATAATGTTTTTGTTATTAATAATACATATATAATAATATTATAGGAAGGATAATATACAAATAAATATATATAAATGTTTTTGATCATAATATAAATACATATTTTATAATATTTTTATAATTATAATTATATATGAATGAACACTTTTTAATAATGTTTTTAATAATAATAATACATATATATTAATATTATAGTAAGGATAATATGCAATTAAATATTGACAGGTTTTTTTTATCATAATATAAATACATATTTTAAAATTTTTATATAAAAATAATTATATATGAATGAACACTTTTTAATGATGTTTTTGTAATTAATAATACATATAAAATAATATTATAGGAAGGATAATATGCAAATAAATATTCACAGGTTTTTTTTATTATAATATAAATACATATTTTAAAGTTTTTTATAATAATAATTATATATGAATGAACACTTTTTAGTAATGTTTTTGTAATTAATAATACAAATATAATAATATTATAGAAACGATAATATGAAAATAAATATTGACAGGTTTTTTTATCATAATATAAATACATATTTTAAAGTTTTTTATAATAATAATAATATATGAATGAACACTTTTTAGTAATGTTTTTGTAATTAATAATACAAATATAATAATATTATAGAAACGATAATATGCAAATAAATATTGACAGGTTTTTTGATCATAATATAAATACATAGTTTAAAGTTTTTTTATAATTATAATTATATATGAATGAACACTTTTTAATAATGTTTTTGTTATGAATAATACATATATAATAATATTATAGAAAGGATAATATACAAATAAATATATATAAATGTTTTTGATCATAATATAAATACATATTTTATAATATTTTTATAATAATAATAATATATGAATGAACACTTTTTAATAATGTTTTTGTTATTAATAATACATATATAATAATATTATAGGAAGGATAATATACAAATAAATATATATAAATGTTTTTGATCATAATATAAATACATATTTTATAATATTTTTATAATAATAATTATATATGAATGAACACTTTTTAATAATGTTTTTGTTATTAATAATACATATATAATAATATTATAGGAAGGATAATATACAAATAAATATATATAAATGTTTTTGATCATAATATAAATACATATTTTATAATATTTTTATAATTATAATTATATATGAATAAACACTTTTTAATAATGTTTTTGTTATTAATAATACATATATAATAATATTATAGGAAGGATAATATACAAATAAATATATATAAATGTTTTTGATCATAATATAAATACATATTTTATAATATTTTTATAATAATTATAATATTTTAATGAACACTTTTTAATAATGTTTTTGTTATTAATAATACATATATAATAATATTATAGGAAGGATAATATACAAATAAATATATATAAATGTTTTTGATCATAATATAAATACATATTTTATAATATTTTTTATAATTATAATTATATATGAATGAACACTTTTTAATAATGTTTTTAATAATAATAATACATATATATTAATATTATAGTAAGGATAATATGCAATTAAATATTGACAGGTTTTTTTTATCATAATATTAATACATATTTTAAAATTTTTATATAAAAATAATTATATATGAATGAACACTTTTTAATGATGTTTTTGTAATTAATAATACATATATAATAATATTATAGGAAGGATAATATGCAAATAAATATTCACAGGTTTTTTTTATCATAATATAAATACATATTTTAAAGTTTTTTATTATAATAATTATATATGAATGAACACTTTTTAGTAATGTTTTTGTAATTAATAATACAAATATAATAATATTATAGAAACGATAATATGCAAATAAATATTGACAGGTTTTTTTGATCATAATATAAATACAAAGTTTAAAGTTTTTTTATAATTATAATTATATATGAATGAACACTTTTTAATAATGTTTTTGTTATGAATAATACATATATAATAATATTATAGGAAGGATAATATACAAATTAATATATATAAATGTTTTTGATCATAATATAAATACATATTTTATAATATTTTTATAATAATAATTATATATGAATGAACACTTTTGAATAATGTTTTTGTTATTAATAATACATATATAATAATATTATAGGAAGGATAATATACAAATAAATATATATAAATGTTTTTGATCATAATATAAATACATATTTTATAATATTTTTATATAAAAAAAATTATATATGAATGAACAATTTTTAATAATGTTTTTAATAATAATTATACATATATATTAATATTATAGGAAGGATAATATGCAATTAAATATTGACAGGTTTTTTCTATCATAATATAAATACATATTTTAAAGTTTTTTATAATAATAATTATATATGAATGAACACTTTTTAATAATTTTTTTGTTATGAATAATACATATATAATAATATTATAGGAAGGATAATATACAAATAAATATATATAAATGTTTTTGATCATAATATAAATACATATTTTATAATATTTTTATAATAATAATTATATATGAATGAACACTTTTAAATAATGTTTTTAATAATAATAATACATATATATTAATACTATAGTAAGGATAATATGCAATTAAATATTGACAGGTTTTTTTTATCATAATATAAATACATATTTTAAAATTTTTATATAAAAATAATTATATATGAATAAACACTTTTTAATGATGTTTTTGTTATTAATAATACATATATAATAATATTATAGGAAGGATAATATACAAATAAATATATATAAATGTTTTTGATCATAATATAAATACATATTTTATAATATTTTTATAATAATAATTATATATGAATGAACACTTTTGAATAATGTTTTTGTTATTAATAATACATATATAATAATATTATAGGAAGGATAATATACAAATAAATATATATAAATGTTTTTGATCATAATATAAATACATATTTTATAATATTTTTATAATTATTATTATACATGAATGAACACTTTTTAATAATGTTTTTAATAATAATAATACATATATATTAATATTATAGTAAGGATAATATGCAATTAAATATTGACAGGTTTTTTTTATCATAATATAAATACATAATTTTAAAATTTTATATAAAAATAATTATATATGAATGAACACTTTTTAATGATGTTTTTGTTATTAATAATACATATATAATAATATTATAGGAAGGATAATATTCAAATAAATATATATAAATGTTTTTGATCATAATATAAATACATATTTTATAATATTTTTATAATAATAATTATATATGAATGAACACTTTTGAATAATGTTTTTGTTATTAATAATACATATATAATAATATTATAGGAAGGATAATATACAAATAAATATATATAAATTTTTTTGATCATAATATAAATACATATTTTATAATATTTTTATAATTATAATTATATATGAATGAACACTTTTTAATAATGTTTTTAATAATAATAATTCATATATATTAATATTATAGGAAGGATAATATGCAATTAAATATTGACAGGTTTTTTTTATCATAATATAAATACATATTTTAAAGTTTTTTATAATAATAATTATATATGAATGAACACTTTTTAGTAATGTTTTTGTAATTAATAATACAAATATAATAATATTATAAAAACAATAATATGCAAAGAAATATTGACAGGTTTTTTTGATCATAATATAAATACATAGTTTAAAGTTTTTTTATAATTATAATTATATATGAATGAACACTTTTTAATAATGTTTTTGTTATGAATAATACATATATAATAATATTATAGAAAGGATAATATACAAATAAATATATAAAAATGTTTTTGATCATAATATAGATACATATTTTATAATATTTTTATAATTATAATTATATATGAATAAACACTTTTTAATAATGTTTTTAATAATAATAATACATATATATTAATATTATAGTAAGGATAATATGCAATTAAATATTGACAGGATTTTTTTATCATAATATAAATACATATTTTATAATTTTTATATAAAAATAATTATATATGAATGAACACTTTTTAATGATGTTTTTGTTATTAATAATACATATATAATAATATTATAGGAAGGATAATATACAAATAAATATATATAAATGTTTTTGATCATAATATAAATACATATTTTATAATATTTTTATAATAATAATTATATATGAATGAACACTTTTGAATAATGTTTTTGTTATTAATAATACATATATAATAATATTATAGGAAGGATAATATACAAATAAATATATATAAATGTTTTTGATCATAATATAAATACATATTTTATAATATTTTTATAATAATAATTATATATGAATGAACACTTTTTAATAATGTTTTTGTTATTAATAATACATATATAATAATATTATAGGAAGGATAATATGCAAATAAATATTCACAGGTTTTTTTATCATAATATAAATACATATTTTAAAGTTTTTTATAATAATAATAATATATGAATGAACACTTTTTAGTAATGTTTTTGTAATTAATAATACAAATATAATAATATTATAGGAACGATAATATGCAAATAAATATTGACAGGTTTTTTTGATCATAATATAAATACATAGTTTAAAGTTTTTTTATAATAATAATTATATATGAATGAACACTTTTTAGTAATGTTTTTGTAATTAATAATATATAAATAATAATATTATAGGAAGGATAATATACAAATAAATATATATAAATGTTTTTGATCATAATATAAATACATATTTTATAATATTTTTATAATTATAATTATATATGAATGAACACTTTTTAATAATGTTTTTAATAATAATAATACATATATATTAATACTATAGTAAGGATAATATGCAATTAAATATTGACAGGTTTTTTTTATCATAATATAAATACATATTTTAAAATTTTTATATAAAAATAATTATATATAAATGAACACGTTTTAATGATGTTTTTGTTATTAATAATACATATATAATAATATTATAGGAAGGATAATATACAAATAAATATATATAAATGTTTTTGATCATAATATAAATATATATTTTATAATATTTTTATAATAATAATTATATATGAATGAACACTTTTGAATAATGTTTTTGTTATTAATAATACATATATAATAATATTATAGGAAGGATAATATACAAATAAATATATATAAATGTTTTTGATCATAATATAAATACATATTTTATAATATTTTTATAATTATTATTATACATGAATGAACACTTTTTAATAATGTTTTTAATAATAATAATACATATATATTAATATTATAGTAAGGATAATATGCAATTAAATATTGACAGTTTTTTTTATCATAATATAAATACATATTTTAAAATTTTTATATAAAATAATTATATATGAATGAACACTTTTTAATGATGTTTTTGTTATTAATAATACATTTATAATAATATTATAGGAAGGATAATATACAAATAAATATATATAAATGTTTTTGATCATAATATAAATACATATTTTATAATATTTTTATAATTATAATATATATGAATGAACACTTTTGAATAATGTTTTTGTTATTAATAATACATATATAATAATATTATAGGAAGGATAATATACAAATAAATATATATAAATGTTTTTGATCATAATATAAATACATATTTTTATAATATTTTTATAATTATAATTATATATGAATAACACTTTTTAATATTGTTTTTAATAATAATAATACATATATATTAATATTATAGGAAGGATAATATGCAATTAAATATTGACAGGTTTTTTTTTTATCATAATATAAATACATATTTTAAAGTTTTTTATAATAATAATTATATATGAATGAACACTTTTAGTAATGTTTTGTAATTAATAATACAAATATAATAATATTATAGAAACAATAATATGCAAATAAATATTGACAGGTTTTTTTAATCATAATATAAATACATAGTTTAAAGTTTTTTTATAATTATAATTATATATGAATGAACATCTTTTAATAATGTTTTTGTTATGAATAATACATATATAATAATATTATAGGAAGGATAATATACAAATAAATATATATAAATGTTTTTGATCATAATATAAATACATATTTTATAATATTTTTTATAATTATAATTATATATGAATGAACACTTTTTAATAATGTTTTTAATAATAATAATACATATATATTAAATTATAGTAAGGATAATATTGCAATTAAATATTGACAGGTTTTTTTTATCATAATATAAATACATATTTTAAAATTTTTATATAAAAATAATTATATATGAATGAACACTTTTTAATGATGTTTTTGTAATTAATAATACATATATAATAATATTATAGGAAGGATAATATGCAAATAAATATTCACAGGTTTTTTTTATCATAATATAAATACATATTTTAAAGTTTTTTATTATAATAATTATATATGAATGAACACTTTTTAGTAATGTTTTTGTAATTAATAATACAAATATAATAATATTATAGAAACGATAATATGCAAATAAATATTGACAGGTTTTTTTGATCATAATATAAATACAAAGTTTAAAGTTTTTTTATAATTATAATTATATATGAATGAACACTTTTTAATAATGTTTTTGTTATGAATAATACATATATAATAATATTATAGGAAGGATAATATACAAATTAATATATATAAATGTTTTTGATCATAATATAAATACATATTTTATAATATTTTTATAATAATAATTATATATGAATGAACACTTTTGAATAATGTTTTTGTTATTAATAATACATATATAATAATATTATAGGAAGGATAATATACAAATAAATATATATAAATGTTTTTGATCATAATATAAATACATATTTTATAATATTTTTATATAAAAAAAATTATATATGAATGAACAATTTTTAATAATGTTTTTAATAATAATTATACATATATATTAATATTATAGGAAGGATAATATGCAATTAAATATTGACAGGTTTTTTTTATCATAATATAAATACATATTTTAAAGTTTTTTATAATAATAATTATATATGAATGAACACTTTTTAATAATTTTTTTGTTATGAATAATACATATATAATAATATTATAGGAAGGATAATATACAAATAAATATATATAAATGTTTTTGATCATAATATAAATACATATTTTATAATATTTTTATAATAATAATTATATATGAATGAACACTTTTAAATAATGTTTTTAATAATAATAATACATATATATTAATACTATAGTAAGGATAATATGCAATTAAATATTGACAGGTTTTTTTATCATAATATAAATACATATTTTAAAATTTTTATATAAAAATAATTATATATGAATGAACACTTTTTAATGATGTTTTTGTTATTAATAATACATATATAATAATATTATAGGAAGGATAATATACAAATAAATATATATAAATGTTTTTGATCATAATATAAATACATATTTTATAATATTTTTATAATAATAATTATATATGAATGAACACTTTTGAATAATGTTTTTGTTATTAATAATACATATATAATAATATTATAGGAAGGATAATATACAAATAAATATATATAAATGTTTTTGATCATAATATAAATACATATTTTATAATATTTTTATAATTATTATTATACATGAATGAACACTTTTTAATAATGTTTTTAATAATAATAATACATATATATTAATATTATAGGAAGGATAATATGCAATTAAATATTGACAGGTTTTTTTTTATCATAATATAAATACATATTTTAAAGTTTTTTATAATAATAATTATATATGAATGAACACTTTTTAGTAATGTTTTTGTAATTAATAATACAAATATAATAATATTATAGAAACAATAATATGCAAATAAATATTGACAGGTTTTTTTGATCATAATATAAATACATATTTTAAAGTTTTTTTATAATAATAATTATATATGAATGAACACTTTTTAGTAATGTTTTTGTTATGAATAATACATATATAATAATATTATAGGAAGGATAATATACAAATAAATATATAAAAATGTTTTTGATCATAATATAAATACATATTTTATAATATTTTTATAATTATAATTATATATGAATGAACACTTTTTAATAATGTTTTTAATAATAATAATACATATATATTAATATTATAGTAAGGATAATATGCAATTAAATATTGACAGGTTTTTTTTATCATAATATAAATACATATTTTATAATTTTTATATAAAAATAATTATATATGAATGAACACTTTTTAATGATGTTTTTGTTATTAATAATACATATATAATAATATTATAGAAACGATAATATGCAAATAAATATTGACAGGTTTTTTTGATCATAATATAAATACATAGTTTAAAGTTTTTTTATAATAATAATTATATATGAATGAACACTTTTTAGTAATGTTTTTGTAATTAATAATACAAATATAATAATATTATAGAAACAATAATATGCAAATAAATATTGACAGGTTTTTTTGATCATAATATAAATACATAGTTTAAAGTTTTTTTATAATAATAATTATATATGAATGAACACTTTTTAGTAATGTTTTTGTAATTAATAATACAAATATAATAATATTATAGAAACGATAATATGCAAATAAATATTGACAGGTTTTTTTGATCATAATATAAATACATAGTTTAAAGTTTTTTTATAATTATAATTATATATGAATGAACACTTTTTAATAATGTTTTTGTTATGAATAATACATATATAATAATATTATAGGAAGGATAATATACAAATAAATATATATAAATTTTTTTGATCATAATATAAATACATATTTTATAATATTTTTATAATAATAATAATATATGAATGAACATTTTTTAATAATGTTTTTGTTATGAATAATACATATATAATAATATTATAGGAAGGATAATATACAAATAAATATATATAAATGTTTTTGATCATAATATAAATACATATTTTATAATATTTTTAAAATAATAATTATATATGAATGAACACTTTTTAATAATGTTTTTGTTATTAATAATACATATATAATAATATTATAGGAAGGATAATATACAAATAAATATATATAAATGTTTTTGATCATAATATAAATACATATTTTATAATATTTTTATAATTATAATTATATATGAATGAACACTTTTTAATAATGTTTTTAATAATAATAATACATATATATTAATATTATAGTAAGGATAATATGCAATTAAATATTGACAGGTTTTTTTTATCATAATATAAATACATATTTTAAAATTTTTATATAAAAATAATTATATATGAATGAACACTTTTTAATGATGTTTTTGTAATTAATAATACATATAAAATAATATTATAGGAAGGATAATATGCAAATAAATATTCACAGGTTTTTTTTATTATAATATAAATACATATTTTAAAGTTTTTTATAATAATAATTATATATGAATGAACACTTTTTAGTAATGTTTTTGTAATTAATAATACAAATATAATAATATTATAGAAACGATAATATGAAAATAAATATTGACAGGTTTTTTTATCATAATATAAATACATATTTTAAAGTTTTTTATAATAATAATAATATATGAATGAACACTTTTTAGTAATGTTTTTGTAATTAATAATACAAATATAATAATATTATAGAAACGATAATATGCAAATAAATATTGACAGGTTTTTTGATCATAATATAAATACATAGTTTAAAGTTTTTTTATAATTATAATTATATATGAATGAACACTTTTTAATAATGTTTTTGTTATGAATAATACATATATAATAATATTATAGAAAGGATAATATACAAATAAATATATATAAATGTTTTTGATCATAATATAAATACATATTTTATAATATTTTTATAATAATAATAATATATGAATGAACACTTTTTAATAATGTTTTTGTTATTAATAATACATATATAATAATATTATAGGAAGGATAATATACAAATAAATATATATAAATGTTTTTGATCATAATATAAATACATATTTTATAATATTTTTATAATAATAATTATATATGAATGAACACTTTTTAATAATGTTTTTGTTATTAATAATACATATATAATAATATTATAGGAAGGATAATATACAAATAAATATATATAAATGTTTTTGATCATAATATAAATACATATTTTATAATATTTTTATAATTATAATTATATATGAATAAACACTTTTTAATAATGTTTTTGTTATTAATAATACATATATAATAATATTATAGGAAGGATAATATACAAATAAATATATATAAATGTTTTTGATCATAATATAAATACATATTTTATAATATTTTTATAATAATTATAATATTTTAATGAACACTTTTTAATAATGTTTTTGTTATTAATAATACATATATAATAATATTATAGGAAGGATAATATACAAATAAATATATATAAATGTTTTTGATCATAATATAAATACATATTTTATAATATTTTTTATAATTATAATTATATATGAATGAACACTTTTTAATAATGTTTTTAATAATAATAATACATATATATTAATATTATAGTAAGGATAATATGCAATTAAATATTGACAGGTTTTTTTTATCATAATATTAATACATATTTTAAAATTTTTATATAAAAATAATTATATATGAATGAACACTTTTTAATGATGTTTTTGTAATTAATAATACATATATAATAATATTATAGGAAGGATAATATGCAAATAAATATTCACAGGTTTTTTTTATCATAATATAAATACATATTTTAAAGTTTTTTATTATAATAATTATATATGAATGAACACTTTTTAGTAATGTTTTTGTAATTAATAATACAAATATAATAATATTATAGAAACGATAATATGCAAATAAATATTGACAGGTTTTTTTGATCATAATATAAATACAAAGTTTAAAGTTTTTTTATAATTATAATTATATATGAATGAACACTTTTTAATAATGTTTTTGTTATGAATAATACATATATAATAATATTATAGGAAGGATAATATACAAATTAATATATATAAATGTTTTTGATCATAATATAAATACATATTTTATAATATTTTTATAATAATAATTATATATGAATGAACACTTTTGAATAATGTTTTTGTTATTAATAATACATATATAATAATATTATAGGAAGGATAATATACAAATAAATATATATAAATGTTTTTGATCATAATATAAATACATATTTTATAATATTTTTATAATTATAATTATATATGAATAAACACTTTTTAATAATGTTTTTGTTATTAATAATACATATATAATAATATTATAGGAAGGATAATATACAAATAAATATATATAAATGTTTTTGATCATAATGTAAATACATATTTTATAATATTTTTATAATAATTATAATATTTTAATGAACACTTTTTAATAATGTTTTTGTTATTAATAATACATATATAATAATATTATAGGAAGGATAATATACAAATAAATATATATAAATGTTTTTGATCATAATATAAATACATATTTTATAATATTTTTTATAATTATAATTATATATGAATGAACACTTTTTAATAATGTTTTTAATAATAATAATACATATATATTAATATTATAGTAAGGATAATATGCAATTAAATATTGACAGGTTTTTTTTATCATAATATAAATACATATTTTAAGATTTTTATATAAAAATAATTATATATGAATGAACACTTTTTAATGATGTTTTTGTAATTAATAATACATATATAATAATATTATAGGAAGGATAATATGCAAATAAATATTCACAGGTTTTTTTTATCATAATATAAATACATATTTTAAAGTTTTTTATTATAATAATTATATATGAATGAACACTTTTTAGTAATGTTTTTGTAATTAATAATACAAATATAATAATATTATAGAAACGATAATATGCAAATAAATATTGACAGGTTTTTTTGATCATAATATAAATACAAAGTTTAAAGTTTTTTTATAATTATAATTATATATGAATGAACACTTTTTAATAATGTTTTTGTTATGAATAATACATATATAATAATATTATAGGAAGGATAATATACAAATTAATATATATAAATGTTTTTGATCATAATATAAATACATATTTTATAATATTTTTATAATAATAATTATATATGAATGAACACTTTTGAATAATGTTTTTGTTATTAATAATACATATATAATAATATTATAGGAAGGATAATATACAAATAAATATATATAAATGTTTTTGATCATAATATAAATACATATTTTATAATATTTTTATATAAAAAAAATTATATATGAATGAACAATTTTTAATAATGTTTTTAATAATAATTATACATATATATTAATATTATAGGAAGGATAATATGCAATTAAATATTGACAGGTTTTTTCTATCATAATATAAATACATATTTTAAAGTTTTTTATAATAATAATTATATATGAATGAACACTTTTTAATAATTTTTTTGTTATGAATAATACATATATAATAATATTATAGGAAGGATAATATACAAATAAATATATATAAATGTTTTTGATCATAATATAAATACATATTTTATAATATTTTTATAATAATAATTATATATGAATGAACACTTTTAAATAATGTTTTTAATAATAATAATACATATATATTAATACTATAGTAAGGATAATATGCAATTAAATATTGACAGGTTTTTTTTATCATAATATAAATACATATTTTAAAATTTTTATATAAAAATAATTATATATGAATGAACACTTTTTAATGATGTTTTTGTTATTAATAATACATATATAATAATATTATAGGAAGGATAATATACAAATAAATATATATAAATGTTTTTGATCATAATATAAATACATATTTTATAATATTTTTATAATAATAATTATATATGAATGAACACTTTTGAATAATGTTTTTGTTATTAATAATACATATATAATAATATTATAGGAAGGATAATATACAAATAAATATATATAAATGTTTTTGATCATAATATAAATACATATTTTATAATATTTTTATAATTATTATTATACATGAATGAACACTTTTTAATAATGTTTTTAATAATAATAATACATATATATTAATATTATAGTAAGGATAATATGCAATTAAATATTGACAGGTTTTTTTTATCATAATATAAATACATAATTTTAAAATTTTATATAAAAATAATTATATATGAATGAACACTTTTTAATGATGTTTTTGTTATTAATAATACATATATAATAATATTATAGGAAGGATAATATTCAAATAAATATATATAAATGTTTTTGATCATAATATAAATACATATTTTATAATATTTTTATAATAATAATTATATATGAATGAACACTTTTGAATAATGTTTTTGTTATTAATAATACATATATAATAATATTATAGGAAGGATAATATACAAATAAATATATATAAATTTTTTTGATCATAATATAAATACATATTTTATAATATTTTTATAATTATAATTATATATGAATGAACACTTTTTAATAATGTTTTTAATAATAATAATTCATATATATTAATATTATAGGAAGGATAATATGCAATTAAATATTGACAGGTTTTTTTTATCATAATATAAATACATATTTTAAAGTTTTTTATAATAATAATTATATATGAATGAACACTTTTTAGTAATGTTTTTGTAATTAATAATACAAATATAATAATATTATAGAAACAATAATATGCAAAGAAATATTGACAGGTTTTTTTGATCATAATATAAATACATAGTTTAAAGTTTTTTTATAATTATAATTATATATGAATGAACACTTTTTAATAATGTTTTTGTTATGAATAATACATATATAATAATATTATAGGAAGGATAATATACAAATAAATATATAAAAATGTTTTTGATCATAATATAAATACATATTTTATAATATTTTTATAATTATAATTATATATGAATAAACACTTTTTAATAATGTTTTTAATAATAATAATACATATATATTAATATTATAGTAAGGATAATATGCAATTAAATATTGACAGGATTTTTTTATCATAATATAAATACATATTTTACAATTTTTATATAAAAATAATTATATATGAATGAACACTTTTTAATGATGTTTTTGTTATTAATAATACATATATAATAATATTATAGGAAGGATAATATACAAATAAATATATATAAATGTTTTTGATCATAATATAAATACATATTTTATAATATTTTTATAATAATAATTATATATGAATGAACACTTTTGAATAATGTTTTTGTTATTAATAATACATATATAATAATATTATAGGAAGGATAATATACAAATAAATATATATAAATGTTTTTGATCATAATATAAATACATATTTTATAATATTTTTATAATAATAATTATATATGAATGAACACTTTTTAATAATGTTTTTGTTATTAATAATACATATATAATAATATTATAGGAAGGATAATATGCAAATAAATATTCACAGGTTTTTTTATCATAATATAAATACATATTTTAAAGTTTTTTATAATAATAATAATATATGAATGAACACTTTTTAGTAATGTTTTTGTAATTAATAATACAAATATAATAATATTATAGAAACGATAATATGCAAATAAATATTGACAGGTTTTTTTGATCATAATATAAATACATAGTTTAAAGTTTTTTTATAATAATAATTATATATGAATGAACACTTTTTAGTAATGTTTTTGTAATTAATAATATATATATAATAATATTATAGGAAGGATAATATACAAATAAATATATATAAATGTTTTTGATCATAATATAAATACATATTTTATAATATTTTTATAATTATAATTATATATGAATGAACACTTTTTAATAATGTTTTTAATAATAATAATACATATATATTAATACTATAGTAAGGATAATATGCAATTAAATATTGACAGGTTTTTTTTATCATAATATAAATACATATTTTAAAATTTTTATATAAAAATAATTATATATAAATGAACACTTTTTAATGATGTTTTTGTTATTAATAATACATATATAATAATATTATAGGAAGGATAATATACAAATAAATATATATAAATGTTTTTGATCATAATATAAATATATATTTTATAATATTTTTATAATAATAATTATATATGAATGAACACTTTTGAATAATGTTTTTGTTATTAATAATACATATATAATAATATTATAGGAAGGATAATATACAAATAAATATATATAAATGTTTTTGATCATAATATAAATACATATTTTATAATATTTTTATAATTATTATTATACATGAATGAACACTTTTTAATAATGTTTTTAATAATAATAATACATATATATTAATATTATAGTAAGGATAATATGCAATTAAATATTGACAGGTTTTTTTTATCATAATATAAATACATATTTTAAAATTTTTATATAAAAATAATTATATATGAATGAACACTTTTTAATGATGTTTTTGTTATTAATAATACATTTATAATAATATTATAGGAAGGATAATATACAAATAAATATATATAAATGTTTTTGATCATAATATAAATACATATTTTATAATATTTTTATAATTATAATTATATATGAATGAACACTTTTGAATAATGTTTTTGTTATTAATAATACATATATAATAATATTATAGGAAGGATAATATACAAATAAATATATATAAATGTTTTTGATCATAATATAAATACATATTTTATAATATTTTTATAATTATAATTATATATGAATGAACACTTTTTAATATTGTTTTTAATAATAATAATACATATATATTAATATTATAGGAAGGATAATATGCAATTAAATATTGACAGGTTTTTTTTTATCATAATATAAATACATATTTTAAAGTTTTTTATAATAATAATTATATATGAATGAACACTTTTTAGTAATGTTTTTGTAATTAATAATACAAATATAATAATATTATAGAAACAATAATATGCAAATAAATATTGACAGGTTTTTTTAATCATAATATAAATACATAGTTTAAAGTTTTTTTATAATTATAATTATATATGAATGAACACTTTTTAATAATGTTTTTGTTATGAATAATACATATATAATAATATTATAGGAAGGATAATATACAAATAAATATATATAAATGTTTTTGATCATAATATAAATACATATTTTATAATATTTTTTATAATTATAATTATATATGAATGAACACTTTTTAATAATGTTTTTAATAATAATAATACATATATATTAATATTATAGTAAGGATAATATGCAATTAAATATTGACAGGTTTTTTTTATCATAATATAAATACATATTTTAAAATTTTTATATAAAAATAATTATATATGAATGAACACTTTTTAATGATGTTTTTGTAATTAATAATACATATATAATAATATTATAGGAAGGATAATATGCAAATAAATATTCACAGGTTTTTTTTATCATAATATAAATACATATTTTAAAGTTTTTTATTATAATAATTATATATGAATGAACACTTTTTAGTAATGTTTTTGTAATTAATAATACAAATATAATAATATTATAGAAACGATAATATGCAAATAAATATTGACAGGTTTTTTTGATCATAATATAAATACAAAGTTTAAAGTTTTTTTATAATTATAATTATATATGAATGAACACTTTTTAATAATGTTTTTGTTATGAATAATACATATATAATAATATTATAGGAAGGATAATATACAAATTAATATATATAAATGTTTTTGATCATAATATAAATACATATTTTATAATATTTTTATAATAATAATTATATATGAATGAACACTTTTGAATAATGTTTTTGTTATTAATAATACATATATAATAATATTATAGGAAGGATAATATACAAATAAATATATATAAATGTTTTTGATCATAATATAAATACATATTTTATAATATTTTTATATAAAAAAAATTATATATGAATGAACAATTTTTAATAATGTTTTTAATAATAATTATACATATATATTAATATTATAGGAAGGATAATATGCAATTAAATATTGACAGGTTTTTTTTATCATAATATAAATACATATTTTAAAGTTTTTTATAATAATAATTATATATGAATGAACACTTTTTAATAATTTTTTTGTTATGAATAATACATATATAATAATATTATAGGAAGGATAATATACAAATAAATATATATAAATGTTTTTGATCATAATATAAATACATATTTTATAATATTTTTATAATAATAATTATATATGAATGAACACTTTTAAATAATGTTTTTAATAATAATAATACATATATATTAATACTATAGTAAGGATAATATGCAATTAAATATTGACAGGTTTTTTTATCATAATATAAATACATATTTTAAAATTTTTATATAAAAATAATTATATATGAATGAACACTTTTTAATGATGTTTTTGTTATTAATAATACATATATAATAATATTATAGGAAGGATAATATACAAATAAATATATATAAATGTTTTTGATCATAATATAAATACATATTTTATAATATTTTTATAATAATAATTATATATGAATGAACACTTTTGAATAATGTTTTTGTTATTAATAATACATATATAATAATATTATAGGAAGGATAATATACAAATAAATATATATAAATGTTTTTGATCATAATATAAATACATATTTTATAATATTTTTATAATTATTATTATACATGAATGAACACTTTTTAATAATGTTTTTAATAATAATAATACATATATATTAATATTATAGTAAGGATAATATGCAATTAAATATTGACAGGTTTTTTTTATCATAATATAAATACATAATTTTAAAATTTTATATAAAAATAATTATATATGAATGAACACTTTTTAATGATGTTTTTGTTATTAATAATACATATATAATAATATTATAGGAAGGATAATATTCAAATAAATATATATAAATGTTTTTGATCATAATATAAATACATATTTTATAATATTTTTATAATAATAATTATATATGAATGAACACTTTTGAATAATGTTTTTGTTATTAATAATACATATATAATAATATTATAGGAAGGATAATATACAAATAAATATATATAAATTTTTTTGATCATAATATAAATACATATTTTATAATATTTTTATAATTATAATTATATATGAATGAACACTTTTTAATAATGTTTTTAATAATAATAATTCATATATATTAATATTATAGGAAGGATAATATGCAATTAAATATTGACAGGTTTTTTTTATCATAATATAAATACATATTTTAAAGTTTTTTATAATAATAATTATATATGAATGAACACTTTTTAGTAATGTTTTTGTAATTAATAATACAAATATAATAATATTATAGAAACAATAATATGCAAAGAAATATTGACAGGTTTTTTTGATCATAATATAAATACATAGTTTAAAGTTTTTTTATAATTATAATTATATATGAATGAACACTTTTTAATAATGTTTTTGTTATGAATAATACATATATAATAATATTATAGGAAGGATAATATACAAATAAATATATAAAAATGTTTTTGATCATAATATAAATACATATTTTATAATATTTTTATAATTATAATTATATATGAATAAACACTTTTTAATAATGTTTTTAATAATAATAATACATATATATTAATATTATAGTATGGATAATATGCAATTAAATATTGACAGGTTTTTTTTATCATAATATAAATACATATTTTATAATTTTTATATAAAAAAAATTATATATGAATGAACACTTTTTAATGATGTTTTTGTTATTAATAATACATATATAATAATATTATAGGAAGGATAATATACAAATAAATATATATAAATGTTTTTGATCATAATATAAATACATATTTTATAATATTTTTATAATAATAATTATATATGAATGAACACTTTTGAATAATGTTTTTGTTATTAATAATACATATATAATAATATTATAGGAAGGATAATATACAAATAAATATATATAAATGTTTTTGATCATAATATAAATACATATTTTATAATATTTTTATAATAATAATTATATATGAATGAACACTTTTTAATAATGTTTTTGTTATTAATAATACATATATAATAATATTATAGGAAGGATAATATGCAAATAAATATTCACAGGTTTTTTTATCATAATATAAATACATATTTTAAAGTTTTTTATAATAATAATAATATATGAATGAACACTTTTTAGTAATGTTTTTGTAATTAATAATACAAATATAATAATATTATAGAAACGATAATATGCAAATAAATATTGACAGGTTTTTTTGATCATAATATAAATACATAGTTTAAAGTTTTTTTATAATAATAATTATATATGAATGAACACTTTTTAGTAATGTTTTTGTAATTAATAATACATATATAATAATATTATAGGAAGGATAATATACAAATAAATATATATAAATGTTTTTGATCATAATATAAATACATATTTTATAATATTTTTATAATTATAATTATATATGAATGAACACTTTTTAATAATGTTTTTAATAATAATAATACATATATATTAATACTATAGTAAGGATAATATGCAATTAAATATTGACAGGTTTTTTTTATCATAATATAAATACATATTTTAAAATTTTTATATAAAAATAATTATATATAAATGAACACTTTTTAATGATGTTTTTGTTATTAATAATACATATATAATAATATTATAGGAAGGATAATATACAAATAAATATATATAAATGTTTTTGATCATAATATAAATATATATTTTATAATATTTTTATAATAATAATTATATATGAATGAACACTTTTGAATAATGTTTTTGTTATTAATAATACATATATAATAATATTATAGGAAGGATAATATACAAATAAATATATATAAATGTTTTTGATCATAATATAAATACATATTTTATAATATTTTTATAATTATTATTATACATGAATGAACACTTTTTAATAATGTTTTTAATAATAATAATACATATATATTAATATTATAGTAAGGATAATATGCAATTAAATATTGACAGGTTTTTTTTATCATAATATAAATACATATTTTAAAATTTCTATATAAAAATAATTATATATGAATGAACACTTTTTAATGATGTTTTTGTTATTAATAATACATTTATAATAATATTATAGGAAGGATAATATACAAATAAATATATATAAATGTTTTTGATCATAATATAAATACATATTTTATAATATTTTTATAATTATAATTATATATGAATGAACACTTTTTAATATTGTTTTTAATAATAATAATACATATATATTAATATTATAGGAAGGATAATATGCAATTAAATATTGACAGGTTTTTTTTTATCATAATATAAATACATATTTTAAAGTTTTTTATAATAATAATTATATATGAATGAACACTTTTTAGTAATGTTTTTGTAATTAATAATACAAATATAATAATATTATAGAAACAATAATATGCAAATAAATATTGACAGGTTTTTTTGATCATAATATAAATACATAGTTTAAAGTTTTTTTATAATTATAATTATATATGAATAAACACTTTTTAATAATGTTTTTGTTATGAATAATACATATATAATAATATTATAGGAAGGATAATATACAAATAAATATATAAAAATGTTTTTGATCATAATATAAATACATATTTTATAATATTTTTATAATTATAATTATATATGAATGAACACTTTTTAATAATGTTTTTAATAATAATAATACATATATATTAATACTATAGTAAGGATAATATGCAATTAAATATTGACAGGTTTTTTTTATCATAATATAAATACATATTTTAAAATTTTTATATAAAAATAATTATATATAAATGAACACTTTTTAATGATGTTTTTGTTATTAATAATACATATATAATAATATTATAGGAAGGATAATATACAAATAAATATATATAAATGTTTTTGATCATAATATAAATATATATTTTATAATATTTTTATAATAATAATTATTTATGAATGAACACTTTTGAATAATGTTTTTGTTATTAATAATACATATATAATAATATTATAGGAAGGATAATATACAAATAAATATATATAAATGTTTTTGATCATAATATAAATACATATTTTATAATATTTTTATAATAATAATTATATATGAATGAACACTTTTGAATAATGTTTTTGTTATTAATAATACATATATAATAATATTATAGGAAGGATAATATACAAATAAATATATATAAATGTTTTTGATCATAATATAAATACATATTTTATAATATTTTTATAATTATAATTATATATGAATGAACACTTTTTAATAATGTTTTTAATAATAATAATACATATATATTAATATTATAGGAAGGATAATATGCAATTAAATATTGACAGGTTTTTTTTTATCATAATATAAATACATATTTTAAAGTTTTTTATAATAATAATTATATATAAATGAACACTTTTTAGTAATGTTTTTGTAATTAATAATACAAATATAATAATATTATAGAAACAATAATATGCAAATAAATATTGACAGGTTTTTTTGATCATAATATAAATACATAGTTTAAAGTTTTTTTATAATTATAATTATATATGAATGAACACTTTTTAATAATGTTTTTGTTATGAATAATACATATATAATAATATTATAGGAAGGATAATATACAAATAAATATATATAAATTTTTTTGATCATAATATAAATACATATTTTATAATATTTTTATAATAATAATAATATATGAATGAACACTTTTTAATAATGTTTTTGTTATGAATAATACATATATAATAATATTATAGGAAGGATAATATACAAATAAATATATATGAATGTTTTTGATCATAATATAAATACATATTTTATAATATTTTTATAATAATAATTATATATGAATGAACACTTTTTAATAATGTTTTTGTTATTAATAATACATATATAATAATATTATAGGAAGGATAATATACAAATAAATATATATAAATGTTTTTGATCATAATATAAATACATATTTTATAATATTTTTATAATTATAATTATATATGAATGAACACTTTTTAATAATGTTTTTAATAATAATAATACATATATATTAATATTATAGTAAGGATAATATGCAATTAAATATTGACAGGTTTTTTTATCATAATATAAATACAGATTTTAAAATTTTTATATAAAAATAATTATATATGAATGAACACTTTTTAATGATGTTTTTGTAATTAATAATACATATATAATAATATTATAGGAAGGATAATATGCAAATAAATATTCACAGGTTTTTTTTATCATAATATTAATACATATTTTAAAGTTTTTTATAATAATAATTATATATGAATGAACACTTTTTAATAATGTTTTTAATAATAATAATACATATATATTAATATTATAGTAAGGATAATATGCAATTAAATATTGACAGGTTTTTTTATCATAATATAAATACATATTTTAAAGTTTTTTATAATAATAATTATATATGAATGAACACTTTTTAGTAATGTTTTTGTAATTAATAATACAAATATAATAATATTATAGAAACGATAATATGAAAATAAATATTGACAGGTTTTTTTATCATAATATAAATACATATTTTAAAGTTTTTTATAATAATAATTATATATGAATGAACACTTTTTAGTAATGTTTTTGTAATTAATAATACAAATATAATAATATTATAGAAACGATAATATGAAAATAAATATTGACAGGTTTTTTTGATCATAATATAAATACATAGTTTAAAGTTTTTTATAATTATAATTATATATGAATGAACACTTTTTAATAATGTTTTTGTGTTGAATAATACATATATAATAATATTATAGGAAGGATAATATACAAATAAATATATATAAATGTTTTTGATCATAATATAAATACATATTTTATAATATTTTTATAATTATAATTATATATGAATGAACACTTTTTAATAATGTTTTTAATAATAATAATACATATATATTAATATTATAGTAAGGATAATATGCAATTAAATATTGACAGGTTTTTTTATCATAATATAAATATATATTTTAAAATTTTTATATAAAAATAATTATATATGAATGAACACTTTTTAATGATGTTTTTGTTATTAATAATACATATATAATAATATTATAGGAAGGATAATATACAAATAAATATATATAAATGTTTTTGATCATAATATAAATACATATTTTATAATATTTTTATAATAATAATTATATATGAATGAACACTTTTGAATAATGTTTTTGTTATTAATAATACATATATAATAATATTATAGGAAGGATAATATACAAATAAATATATATAAATGTTTTTGATCATAATATAAAAACATATTTTATAATATTTTTATAATAATAATTATATATGAATGAACACTTTTTAATAATGTTTTTGTTATTAATAATACATATATAAAAATATTATAGGAAGGATAATATGCAAATAAATATTCACAGGTTTATTTATTATAATATAAATACATATTTTAAAGTTTTTTATAATAATAATAATATATGAATGAACACTTTTTAGTAATGTTTTTGTAATTAATAATACAAATATAATAATATTATAGAAACGATAATATGCAAATAAATATTGACAGGTTTTTTTGATCATAATATAAATACATAGTTTAAAGTTTTTTTATAATAATAATTATATATGAATGAACACTTTTTAGTAATGTTTTTGTAATTAATAATACAAATATAATAATATTATAGAAACGATAATATGCAAATAAATATTGACAGGTTTTTTTGATCATAATATAAATACATAGTTTAAAGTTTTTTTATAATTATAATTATATATGAATGAACACTTTTTAATAATGTTTTTGTTATGAATAATACATATATAATAATATTATAGGAAGGATAATATACAAATAAATATATATAAATGTTTTTGATCATAATATAAATACATATTTTATAATATTTTTATAATTATAATTATATATGAATGAACACTTTTTAATAATGTTTTTAATAATAATAATACATATATATTAATATTATAGTAAGGATAATATGCAATTAAATATTGACAGGTTTTTTTTATCATAATATAAATACATATTTTAAAATTTTTATATAAAAATAATTATATATGAATGAACACTTTTTAATGATGTTTTTGTTATTAATAATACATATATAATAATATTATAGGAAGGATAATATACAAATAAATATATATAAATGTTTTTGATCATAATATAAATACATATTTTATAATATTTTTATAATTATAATTATATATGAATGAACACTTTTGAATAATGTTTTTGTTATTAATAATACATATATAATAATATTATAGGAAGGATAATATACAAATAAATATATATAAATGTTTTTGATCATAATATAAATACATATTTTATAATATTTTTATAATTATAATTATATATGAATGAACACTTTTTAATATTGTTTTTAATAATAATAATACATATATATTAATATTATAGGAAGGATAATATGCAATTAAATATTGACAGGTTTTTTTTTATCATAATATAAATACATATTTTAAAGTTTTTTATAATAATAATTATATATGAATGAACACTTTTTAGTAATGTTTTTGTAATTAATAATACAAATATAATAATATTATAGAAACAATAATATGCAAATAAATATTGACAGGTTTTTTTGATCATAATATAAATACATAGTTTAAAGTTTTTTTATAATTATAATTATATATGAATGAACACTTTTTAATAATGTTTTTGTTATGAATAATACATATATAATAATATTATAGGAAGGATAATATACAAATAAATATATAAAAATGTTTTTGATCATAATATAAATACATATTTTATAATATTTTTATAATTATAATTATATATGAATGAACACTTTTTAATAATGTTTTTAATAATAATAATACATATATATTAATACTATAGTAAGGATAATATGCAATTAAATATTGAGAGGTTTTTTTATCATAATATAAATACATATTTTAAAATTTTTATATAAAAATAATTATATATAAATGAACACTTTTTAATGATGTTTTTGTTATTAATAATACATATATAATAATATTATAGGAAGGATAATATACAAATAAATATATATAAATGTTTTTGATCATAATATAAATATATATTTTATAATATTTTTATAATAATAATTATATATGAATGAACACTTTTGAATAATGTTTTTGTTATTAATAATACATATATAATAATATTATAGGAAGGATAATATACAAATAAATATATATAAATGTTTTTGATCATAATATAAATACATATTTTATAATATTTTTATAATAATAATTATATATGAATGAACACTTTTGAATAATGTTTTTGTTATTAATAATACATATATAATAATATTATAGGAAGGATAATATACAAATAAATATATATAAATGTTTTTGATCATAATATAAATACATATTTTAAAGTTTTTTATAATAATAATTATATATGAATGAACACTTTTTAGTAATGTTTTTGTAATTAATAATACAAATATAATAATATTATAGAAACAATAATATGCAAATAAATATTGACAGGTTTTTTTGATCATAATATAAATACATAGTTTAAAGTTTTTTTATAATTATAATTATATATGAATGAACACTTTTTAATAATGTTTTTGTTATGAATAATACATATATAATAATATTATAGGAAGGATAATATACAAATAAATATATATAAATTTTTTTGATCATAATATAAATACATATTTTATAATATTTTTATAATAATAATAATATATGAATGAACACTTTTTAATAATGTTTTTGTTATGAATAATACATATATAATAATATTATAGGAAGGATAATATACAAATAAATATATATAAATGTTTTTGATCATAATATAAATACATATTTTATAATATTTTTATAATAATAATTATATATGAATGAACACTTTTTAATAATGTTTTTGTTATTAATAATACATATATAATAATATTATAGGAAGGATAATATACAAATAAATATATATAAATGTTTTTGATCATAATATAAATACATATTTTATAATATTTTTATAATTATAATTATATATGAATGAACACTTTTTAATAATGTTTTTAATAATAATAATACATATATATTAATATTATAGTAAGGATAATATGCAATTAAATATTGACAGGTTTTTTTTATCATAATATAAATACATATTTTAAAATTTTTATATAAAAATAATTATATATGAATGAACACTTTTTAATGATGTTTTTGTAATTAATAATACATATATAATAATATTATAGGAAGGATAATATGCAAATAAATATTCAAAGGTTTTTTTTATCATAATATAAATACATATTTTAAAGTTTTTTATAATAATAATTATATATGAATGAACACTTTTTAGTAATGTTTTTGTAATTAATAATACAAATATAATAATATTATAGAAACGATAATATGAAAATAAATATTGACAGGTTTTTTTTATCATAATATAAATACATATTTTAAAGTTTTTTATAATAATAATTATATATGAATGAACACTTTTTAGTAATGTTTTTGTAATTAATAATACAAATATAATAATATTATAGAAACGATAATATAAAAATAAATATTGACAGGTTTTTTTGATCATAATATAAATACATAGTTTAAAGTTTTTTTATAATTATAATTATATATGAATGAACACTTTTTAATAATGTTTTTGTGTTGAATAAAACATATATAATAATATTATAGGAAGGATAATATACAAATAAATATATATAAATGTTTTTGATCATAATATAAATACATATTTTATAATATTTTTATAATTATAATTATATATGAATGAACACTTTTTAATAATGTTTTTAATAATAATAATACATATATATTAATATTATAGTAAGGATAATATGCAATTAAATATTGACAGGTTTTTTTATCATAATATAAATATATATTTTAAAATTTTTATATAAAAATAATTATATATGAATGAACACTTTTTAATGATGTTTTTGTTATTAATAATACATATATAATAATATTATAGGAAGGATAATATACAAATAAATATATATAAATGTTTTTGATCATAATATAAATACATATTTTATAATATTTTTTTAATAATAATTTTATATGAATGAACACTTTTGAAAAATGTTTTTGTTATTAATAATACATATATAATAATATTATAGGAAGGATAATATACAAATAAATATATATAAATGTTTTTGATCATAATATAAATACATATTTTATAATATTTTTATAATAATAATTATATATGAATGAACACTTTTTAGTAATGTTTTTGTAATTAATAATACAAATATAATAATATTATAGAAACGATAATATGCAAATAAATATTGACAGGTTTTTTTGATCATAATATAAATACATAGTTTAAAGTTTTTTTATAATTATAATTATATATGAATGAACACTTTTTAATAATGTTTTTGTTATGAATAATACATATATAATAATATTATAGGAAGGATAATATACAAATAAATATATATAAATGTTTTTGATCATAATATAAATACATATTTTATAATATTTTTATAATAATAATTATATATGAATGAACACTTTTTAATAATGTTTTTGTTATTAATAATACATATATAATAATATTATAGGAAGGATAATATACAAATAAATATATATAAATGTTTTTGATCATAATATAAATACATATTTTATAATATTTTTATAGTTATAATTATATATGAATGAACACTTTTTAATAATGATTTTAATAATAATAATACATATATATTAATATTATAGTAAGGATAATATGCAATTAAATATTGACAGGTTTTTTTTATCATATTATAAATACATATTTTAAAATTTTTATATAA
This sequence comes from Macrosteles quadrilineatus, assembly GCF_028750875.1. NCBI lineage: Eukaryota > Metazoa > Arthropoda > Insecta > Hemiptera > Cicadellidae > Macrosteles > Macrosteles quadrilineatus. Next base: position 57,442 of record NW_026542850.1, read on the forward strand.
AAATAATTATATATGAATGAACACTTTTTAATGATGTTTTTGTAATTAATAATACATATATAATAATATTATAGGAAGGATAATATGCAAATAAATATTCACAGGTTTTTTTTATCCTAATATAAATACATATTTTAAAGTTTTTTATAATAATAATTATATATGAATGAACACTTTTTAGTAATGTTTTTGTAATTAATAATACAAATATAATAATATTATAGAAACGATAATATGAAAATAAATATTGACAGGTTTTTTTGATCATAATATAAATACATAGTTTAAAGTTTTTTTATAATTATAATTATATATGAATGAACACTTTTTAATAATGTTTTTGTTATGAATAATACATATATAATAATATTATAGGAAGGATAATATACAAATAAATATATATAAATGTTTTTGATCATAATATAAATACATATTTTATAATATTTTTATAATTATAAATATATATGAATGAACACTTTTTAATAATGTTTTTAATAATAATAATACATATAGATTAAAATTATAGTAAGGATAATATGCAATTAAATATTGACAGGTTTTTTTTATCATAATATAAATACATATTTTAAAATTTTTATATAAAAATAATTTTATATGAATGAACACTTTTTAATGATGTTTTTGTAATTAATAATACATATATAATAATATTATAGGAAGGATAATATGCAAATAAATATTCACAGGTTTTTTTTATCATAATATAAATACATATTTTAAAGTTTTTTATAATAATAATTATATATGAATGAACACTTTTTAGTAATGTTTTTGTAATTAATAATACAAATATAATAATATTATAGAAACGATAATATGAAAATAAATATTGACAGGTTTTTTTGATCATAATATAAATACATAGTTTAAAGTTTTTTTATAATTATAATTATATATGAATGAACACTTTTTAATAATGTTTTTGTTATGAATAATACATATATAATAATATTATAGTAAGGATAATATGCAATTAAATATTGACAGGTTTTTTTTATCATAATATAAATACATATTTTATAATTTTTATATAAAAATAATTATATATGAATGAACATTTTTTAATGATGTTTTTGTTATTAATAATACATATATAATAATATTATAGGAAGGATAATATACAAATAAATATATATAAATGTTTTTGATCATAATATAAATACATATTTTATAAGTTTTTTATAATAATAATAATATATGAATGAACACTTTTTAGTAATGTTTTTGTAATTAATAATACAAATATAATAATATTATAGAAACGATAATATGCAAAAAAATATTGACAGGTTTTTTTGATCATAATATAAATACATAGTTTAAAGTTTTTTTATAATAATAATTATATATGAATGAACACTTTTTAGTAATGTTTTTGTAATTATAAATACAAATATAATAATATTATAGAAACGATAATATGCAAATAAATATTGACAGGTTTTTTTGATCATAATATAAATACATAGTTTTAAGTTTTTTTATAATTATAATTATATATGAATGAACACTTTTTAATAATGTTTTTGTTATGAATAATACATATATAATAATATTATAGGAAGGATAATATACAAATAAATATATATAAATGTTTTTGATCATAATATAAATACATATTTTATAATATTTTTATAATAATAATAATATATGAATGAACACTTTTTAATAATGTTTTTGTTATGAATAATACATATATAATAATATTATAGGAAGGATAATATACAAATAAATATATATAAATGTTTTTGATCATAATATAAATACATATTTTATAATATTTTTATAATAATAATTATATATGAATGAACACTTTTTAATAATGTTTTTGTTATTATTAATACATATATAATAATATTATAGGAAGGATAATATACAAATAAATATATATAAATGTTTTTGATCATAATATAAATACATATTTTATAATATTTTTATAATAATAATTATATATGAATGAACACTTTTTAATGATGTTTTTGTAATTAATAATACATATATAATAATATTATAGGAAGGATAATATGCAAATAAATATTCACAGTTTTTTTTTATCATAATATAAATACATATTTAAAAGTTTTTTATAATAATAATTATATATGAATGAACACTTTATAGTAATGTTTTTGTAATTAATAATACAAATATAATAATATTATAGAAACGATAATATGAAAATAAATATTGACAGGTTTTTTTGATCATAATATAAATACATAGTTTAAAGTTTTTTTATAATTATAATTATATATGAATGAACACTTTTTAATAATGTTTTTAATAATAATAATACATATATATTAATACTATAGTAAGGATAATATGCAATTAAATATTGACAGGTTTTTTTATCATAATATAAATACATATTTTAAAATTTTTATATAAAAATAATTATATATAAATGAACACTTTTTAATGATGTTTTTGTTATTAATAATACATATATAATAATATTATAGGAAGGATAATATACAAATAAATATATATAAATGTTTTTGATCATAATATAAATATATATTTTATAATATTTTTATAATAATAATTATATATGAATGAACACTTTTGAATAATGTTTTTGTTATTAATAATACATATATAATAATATTATAGGAAGGATAATATACAAATAAATATATATAAATGTTTTTGATCATAATATAAATACATATTTTATAATATTTTTATAATAATAATTATATATGAATGAACACTTTTGAATAATGTTTTTGTTATTAATAATACATATATAATAATATTATAGGAAGGATAATATACAAATAAATATATATAAATGTTTTTGATCATAATATAAATACATATTTTAAAGTTTTTTATAATAATAATTATATATGAATGAACACTTTTTAGTAATGTTTTTGTAATTAATAATACAAATATAATAATATTATAGAAACAATAATATGCAAATAAATATTGACAGGTTTTTTTGATCATAATATAAATACATAGTTTAAAGTTTTTTTATAATTATAATTATATATGAATGAACACTTTTTAATAATGTTTTTGTTATGAATAATACATATATAATAATATTATAGGAAGGATAATATACAAATAAATATATATAAATTTTTTTGATCATAATATAAATACATATTTTATAATATTTTTATAATAATAATAATATATGAATGAACACTTTTTAATAATGTTTTTGTTATGAATAATACATATATAATAATATTATAGGAAGGATAATATACAAATAAATATATATAAATGTTTTTGATCATAATATAAATACATATTTTATAATATTTTTATAATAATAATTATATATGAATGAACACTTTTTAATAATGTTTTTGTTATTAATAATACATATATAATAATATTATAGGAAGGATAATATACAAATAAATATATATAAATGTTTTTGATCATAATATAAATACATATTTTATAATATTTTTATAATTATAATTATATATGAATGAACACTTTTTAATAATGTTTTTAATAATAATAATACATATATATTAATATTATAGTAAGGATAATATGCAATTAAATATTGACAGGTTTTTTTTATCATAATATAAATACATATTTTAAAATTTTTATATAAAAATAATTATATATGAATGAACACTTTTTAATGATGTTTTTGTAATTAATAATACATATATAATAATATTATAGGAAGGATAATATGCAAATAAATATTCAAAGGTTTTTTTTATCATAATATAAATACATATTTTAAAGTTTTTTATAATAATAATTATATATGAATGAACACTTTTTAGTAATGTTTTTGTAATTAATAATACAAATATAATAATATTATAGAAACGATAATATGCAAATAAATATTGACAGGTTTTTTTGATCATAATATAAATACATAGTTTAAAGTTTTTTTATAATTATAATTATATATGAATGAACACTTTTTAATAATGTTTTTGTTATGAATAATACATATATAATAATATTATAGGAAGGATAATATACAAATAAATATATATAAATGTTTTTGATCATAATATAAATACATATTTTATAATATTTTTATAATAATAATTATATATGAATGAACACTTTTTAATAATGTTTTTGTTATTAATAATACATATATAATAATATTATAGGAAGGATAATATACAAATAAATATATATAAATGTTTTTGATCATAATATAAATACATATTTTATAATATTTTTATAGTTATAATTATATATGAATGAACACTTTTTAATAATGATTTTAATAATAATAATACATATATATTAATATTATAGTAAGGATAATATGCAATTAAATATTGACAGGTTTTTTTTATCATATTATAAATACATATTTTAAAATTTTTATATAAAAATAATTATATATGAATGAACACTTTTTAATGATGTTTTTGTAATTAATAATACATATATAATAATATTATAGGAAGGATAATATGCAAATAAATATTCACAGGTTTTTTTTATCCTAATATAAATACATATTTTAAAGTTTTTTATAATAATAATTATATATGAATGAACACTTTTTAGTAATGTTTTTGTAATTAATAATACAAATATAATAATATTATAGAAACGATAATATGAAAATAAATATTGACAGGTTTTTTTGATCATAATATAAATTCATAGTTTAAAGTTTTTTTATAATTATAATTATATATGAATGAACACTTTTTAATAATGTTTTTGTTATGAATAATACATATATAATAATATTATAGGAAGGATAATATACAAATAAATATATATAAATGTTTTTGATCATAATATAAATACATATTTTATAATATTTTTATAATTATAAATATATATGAATGAACACTTTTTAATAATGTTTTTAATAATAATAATACATATAGATTAAAATTATAGTAAGGATAATATGCAATTAAATATTGACAGGTTTTTTTTATCATAATATAAATACATATTTTAAAATTTTTATATAAAAATAATTTTATATGAATGAACACTTTTTAATGATGTTTTTGTAATTAATAATACATATATAATAATATTATAGGAAGGATAATATGCAAATAAATATTCACAGGTTTTTTTTATCATAATATAAATACATATTTTAAAGTTTTTTATAATAATAATTATATATGAATGAACACTTTTTAGTAATGTTTTTGTAATTAATAATACAAATATAATAATATTATAGAAACGATAATATGAAAATAAATATTGACAGGTTTTTTTGATCATAATATAAATACATAGTTTAAAGTTTTTTTATAATTATAATTATATATGAATGAACACTTTTTAATAATGTTTTTGTTATGAATAATACATATATAATAATATTATAGTAAGGATAATATGCAATTAAATATTGACAGGTTTTTTTTATCATAATATAAATACATATTTTATAATTTTTATATAAAAATAATTATATATGAATGAACATTTTTTAATGATGTTTTTGTTATTAATAATACATATATAATAATATTATAGGAAGGATAATATACAAATAAATATATATAAATGTTTTTGATCATAATATAAATACATATTTTATAAGTTTTTTATAATAATAATAATATATGAATGAACACTTTTTAGTAATGTTTTTGTAATTAATAATACAAATATAATAATATTATAGAAACGATAATATGCAAAAAAATATTGACAGGTTTTTTTGATCATAATATAAATACATAGTTTAAAGTTTTTTTATAATAATAATTATATATGAATGAACACTTTTTAGTAATGTTTTTGTAATTATAAATACAAATATAATAATATTATAGAAACGATAATATGCAAATAAATATTGACAGGTTTTTTTGATCATAATATAAATACATAGTTTTAAGTTTTTTTATAATTATAATTATATATGAATGAACCCTTTTTAATAATGTTTTTGTTATGAATAATACATATATAATAATATTATAGGAAGGATAATATACAAATAAATATATATAAATGTTTTTGATCATAATATAAATACATATTTTATAATATTTTTATAATAATAATAATATATGAATGAACACTTTTTAATAATGTTTTTGTTATGAATAATACATATATAATAATATTATAGGAAGGATAATATACAAATAAATATATATAAATGTTTTTGATCATAATATAAATACATATTTTATAATATTTTTATAATAATAATTATATATGAATGAACACTTTTTAATAATGTTTTTGTTATTATTAATACATATATAATAATATTATAGGAAGGATAATATACAAATAAATATATATAAATGTTTTTGATCATAATATAAATACATATTTTATAATATTTTTATAATAATAATTATATATGAATGAACACTTTTTAATGATGTTTTTGTAATTAATAATACATATATAATAATATTATAGGAAGGATAATATGCAAATAAATATTCACAGTTTTTTTTTATCATAATATAAATACATATTTAAAAGTTTTTTATAATAATAATTATATATGAATGAACACTTTATAGTAATGTTTTTGTAATTAATAATACAAATATAATAATATTATAGAAACGATAATATGAAAATAAATATTGACAGGTTTTTTTGATCATAATATAAATACATAGTTTAAAGTTTTTTTATAATTATAATTATATATGAATGAACACTTTTTAATAATGTTTTTAATAATAATAATACATATATATTAATACTATAGTAAGGATAATATGCAATTAAATATTGACAGGTTTTTTTATCATAATATAAATACATATTTTAAAATTTTTATATAAAAATAATTATATATAAATGAACACTTTTTAATGATGTTTTTGTTATTAATAATACATATATAATAATATTATAGGAAGGATAATATACAAATAAATATATATAAATGTTTTTGATCATAATATAAATATATATTTTATAATATTTTTATAATAATAATTATATATGAATGAACACTTTTGAATAATGTTTTTGTTATTAATAATACATATATAATAATATTATAGGAAGGATAATATACAAATAAATATATATAAATGTTTTTGATCATAATATAAATACATATTTTATAATATTTTTATAATAATAATTATATATGAATGAACACTTTTGAATAATGTTTTTGTTATTAATAATACATATATAATAATATTATAGGAAGGATAATATACAAATAAATATATATAAATGTTTTTGATCATAATATAAATACATATTTTAAAGTTTTTTATAATAATAATTATATATGAATGAACACTTTTTAGTAATGTTTTTGTAATTAATAATACAAATATAATAATATTATAGAAACAATAATATGCAAATAAATATTGACAGGTTTTTTTGATCATAATATAAATACATAGTTTAAAGTTTTTTTATAATTATAATTATATATGAATGAACACTTTTTAATAATGTTTTTGTTATGAATAATACATATATAATAATATTATAGGAAGGATAATATACAAATAAATATATATAAATTTTTTTGATCATAATATAAATACATATTTTATAATATTTTTATAATAATAATAATATATGAATGAACACTTTTTAATAATGTTTTTGTCATGAATAATACATATATAATAATATTATAGGAAGGATAATATACAAATAAATATATATAAATGTTTTTGATCATAATATAAATACATATTTTATAATATTTTTATAATAATAATTATATATGAATGAACACTTTTTAATAATGTTTTTGTTATTAATAATACATATATAATAATATTATAGGAAGGATAATATACAAATAAATATATATAAATGTTTTTGATCATAATATAAATACATATTTTATAATATTTTTATAATTATAATTATATATGAATGAACACTTTTTAATAATGTTTTTAATAATAATAATACATATATATTAATATTATAGTAAGGATAATATGCAATTAAATATTGACAGGTTTTTTTTATCATAATATAAATACATATTTTAAAATTTTTATATAAAAATAATTATATATGAATGAACACTTTTTAATGATGTTTTTGTAATTAATAATACATATATAATAATATTATAGGAAGGATAATATGCAAATAAATATTCAAAGGTTTTTTTTATCATAATATAAATACATATTTTAAAGTTTTTTATAATAATAATTATATATGAATGAACACTTTTTAGTAATGTTTTTGTAATTAATAATACAAATATAATAATATTATAGAAACGATAATATGAAAATAAATATTGACAGGTTTTTTTTATCATAATATAAATACATATTTTAAAGTTTTTTATAATAATAATTATATATGAATGAACACTTTTTAGTAATGTTTTTGTAATTAATAATACAAATATAATAATATTATAGAAACGATAATATAAAAATAAATATTGACAGGTTTTTTTGATCATAATATAAATACATAGTTTAAAGTTTTTTTATAATTATAATTATATATGAATGAACACTTTTTAATAATGTTTTTGTGTTGAATAAAACATATATAATAATATTATAGGAAGGATAATATACAAATAAATATATATAAATGTTTTTGATCATAATATAAATACATATTTTATAATATTTTTATAATTATAATTATATATGAATGAACACTTTTTAATAATGTTTTTAATAATAATAATACATATATATTAATATTATAGTAAGGATAATATGCAATTAAATATTGACAGGTTTTTTTATCATAATATAAATATATATTTTAAAATTTTTATATAAAAATAATTATATATGAATGAACACTTTTTAATGATGTTTTTGTTATTAATAATACATATATAATAATATTATAGGAAGGATAATATACAAATAAATATATATAAATGTTTTTGATCATAATATAAATACATATTTTATAATATTTTTATAATAATAATTATATATGAATGAACACTTTTTAGTAATGTTTTTGTAATTAATAATACAAATATAATAATATTATAGAAACGATAATATGCAAATAAATATTGACAGGTTTTTTTGATCATAATATAAATACATAGTTTAAAGTTTTTTTATAATTATAATTATATATGAATGAACACTTTTTAATAATGTTTTTGTTATGAATAATACATATATAATAATATTATAGGAAGGATAATATACAAATAAATATATATAAATGTTTTTGATCATAATATAAATACATATTTTATAATATTTTTATAATAATAATTATATATGAATGAACACTTTTTAATAATGTTTTTGTTATTAATAATACATATATAATAATATTATAGGAAGGATAATATACAAATAAATATATATAAATGTTTTTGATCATAATATAAATACATATTTTATAATATTTTTATAGTTATAATTATATATGAATGAACACTTTTTAATAATGATTTTAATAATAATAATACATATATATTAATATTATAGTAAGGATAATATGCAATTAAATATTGACAGGTTTTTTTTATCATATTATAAATACATATTTTAAAATTTTTATATAAAAATAATTATATATGAATGAACACTTTTTAATGATGTTTTTGTAATTAATAATACATATATAATAATATTATAGGAAGGATAATATGCAAATAAATATTCACAGGTTTTTTTTATCCTAATATAAATACATATTTTAAAGTTTTTTATAATAATAATTATATATGAATGAACACTTTTTAGTAATGTTTTTGTAATTAATAATACAAATATAATAATATTATAGAAACGATAATATGAAAATAAATATTGACAGGTTTTTTTGATCATAATATAAATACATAGTTTAAAGTTTTTTTATAATTATAATTATATATGAATGAACACTTTTTAATAATGTTTTTGTTATGAATAATACATATATAATAATATTATAGGAAGGATAATATACAAATAAATATATATAAATGTTTTTGATCATAATATAAATACATATTTTATAATATTTTTATAATTATAAATATATATGAATGAACACTTTTTAATAATGTTTTTAATAATAATAATACATATAGATTAAAATTATAGTAAGGATAATATGCAATTAAATATTGACAGGTTTTTTTTATCATAATATAAATACATATTTTAAAATTTTTATATAAAAATAATTTTATATGAATGAACACTTTTTAATGATGTTTTTGTAATTAATAATACATATATAATAATATTATAGGAAGGATAATATGCAAATAAATATTCACAGGTTTTTTTTATCATAATATAAATACATATTTTAAAGTTTTTTATAATAATAATTATATATGAATGAACACTTTTTAGTAATGTTTTTGTAATTAATAATACAAATATAATAATATTATAGAAACGATAATATGAAAATAAATATTGACAGGTTTTTTTGATCATAATATAAATACATAGTTTAAAGTTTTTTTATAATTATAATTATATATGAATGAACACTTTTTAATAATGTTTTTGTTATGAATAATACATATATAATAATATTATAGTAAGGATAATATGCAATTAAATATTGACAGGTTTTTTTTATCATAATATAAATACATATTTTATAATTTTTATATAAAAATAATTATATATGAATGAACATTTTTTAATGATGTTTTTGTTATTAATAATACATATATAATAATATTATAGGAAGGATAATATACAAATAAATATATATAAATGTTTTTGATCATAATATAAATACATATTTTATAAGTTTTTTATAATAATAATAATATATGAATGAACACTTTTTAGTAATGTTTTTGTAATTAATAATACAAATATAATAATATTATAGAAACGATAATATGCAAAAAAATATTGACAGGTTTTTTTGATCATAATATAAATACATAGTTTAAAGTTTTTTTATAATAATAATTATATATGAATGAACACTTTTTAGTAATGTTTTTGTAATTATAAATACAAATATAATAATATTATAGAAACGATAATATGCAAATAAATATTGACAGGTTTTTTTGATCATAATATAAATACATAGTTTTAAGTTTTTTTATAATTATAATTATATATGAATGAACACTTTTTAATAATGTTTTTGTTATGAATAATACATATATAATAATATTATAGGAAGGATAATATACAAATAAATATATATAAATGTTTTTGATCATAATATAAATACATATTTTATAATATTTTTATAATAATAATAATATATGAATGAACACTTTTTAATAATGTTTTTGTTATGAATAATACATATATAATAATATTATAGGAAGGATAATATACAAATAAATATATATAAATGTTTTTGATCATAATATAAATACATATTTTATAATATTTTTATAATAATAATTATATATGAATGAACACTTTTTAATAATGTTTTTGTTATTATTAATACATATATAATAATATTATAGGAAGGATAATATACAAATAAATATATATAAATGTTTTTGATCATAATATAAATACATATTTTATAATATTTTTATAATAATAATTATATATGAATGAACACTTTTTAATGATGTTTTTGTAATTAATAATACATATATAATAATATTATAGGAAGGATAATATGCAAATAAATATTCACAGTTTTTTTTTATCATAATATAAATACATATTTAAAAGTTTTTTATAATAATAATTATATATGAATGAACACTTTATAGTAATGTTTTTGTAATTAATAATACAAATATAATAATATTATAGAAACGATAATATGAAAATAAATATTGACAGGTTTTTTTGATCATAATATAAATACATAGTTTAAAGTTTTTTTATAATTATAATTATATATGAATGAACACTTTTTAATAATGTTTTTGTTATGAATAATACATATATAATAATATTATAGTAAGGATAATATGCAATTAAATATTGACAGGTTTTTTTTTATCATAATATAAATACATAGTTTAAAGTTTTTTTATAATTATAATTATATATGAATGAACACTTTTTAATAATGTTTTTGTTATGAATAATACATATATAATAATATTATAGGAAGGATAATATACAAATAAATATATATAAATGTTTTTGATCATAATATAAATACATATTTTATAATATTTGTATAATAATAATTATATATGAATGAACACTTTTTAATAATGTTTTTGTTATTAATAATACATATATAATTATATTATAGGAAGGATAATATACAAATAAATATATATAAATGTTTTTGATCATAATATAAATACATATTTTATAATATTTTTATAATTATAATTATATATGAATGAACACTTTTTAATAATGATTTTAATAATAATAATACATATATATTAATATTATAGTAAGGATAATATGCAATTAAATATTGACAGGTTTTTTTTATCATATTATAAATACATATTTTAAAATTTTTATATAAAATAATTATATATGAATGAACACTTTTTAATGATGTTTTTGTAATTAATAATACATATATAATAATATTATAGGAAGGATAATATGCAAATAAATATTCACAGGTTTTTTTTATCCTAATATAAATACATATTTTAAAGTTTTTTATAATAATAATTATATATGAATGAACACTTTTTAGTAATGTTTTTGTAATTAATAATACAAATATAATAATATTATAGAAACGATAATATGAAAATAAATATTGACAGGTTTTTTTTATCATAATATAAATACATAGTTTAAAGTTTTTTTATAATAATAATTATATATGAATGAACACTTTTTAATAATGTTTTTGTTATGAATAATACATATATAATAATATTATAGGAAGGATAATATACAAATAAATATATATAAATGTTTCTGATCATAATATAAATACATATTTTATAATATTTTTATAATTATAATTATATATGAATGAACACTTTTTAATAATGTTTTTAATAATAATAATACATATATATTAAAATTATAGTAAGGATAATATGCAATTAAATATTGACAGGTTTTTTTATCATAATATAAATACATATTTTAAAATTTTTATATAAAAATAATTTTATATGAATGAACACTTTTTAATGATGTTTTTGTAATTAATAATACATATATAATAATATTATAGGAAGGATAATATGAAAATAAATATTGACAGGTTTTTTTGATCATAATATAAATACATAGTTTAAAGTTTTTTTATAATTATAATTATATATGAATGAACACTTTTTAATAATGTTTTTGTTATGAATAATACATATATTATGATCAAAAACATTTATATATATTTATTTGTATATTATCCTTCCTATAATATTATTATATATGTATTATTCATAACAAAAACATTATTAAAAAGTGTTCATTCATATATAATTATAATTATAAAAAAACTTTAAACTATGTATTTATATTATGATCAAAAAAACCTGTCAATATTTATTTGCATATTATCGTTTCTATAATATTATTATATTTGTATTATTAATTACAAAAACATTACTAAAAAGTGTTCATTCATATATAATTATTATTATAAAAAAACTTTAAACTATGTATTTATATTATGATCAAAAAAACCTGTCAATATTTATTTGCATATTATCGTTTCTATAATATTATTATATTTGTATTATTAATTACAAAAACATTACTAAAAAGTGTTCATTCATATATAATTATTATTATAAAAATATTATAAAATATGTATTTATATTATGATCAAAAACATTTATATATATTTATTTGTATATTATCCTTCCTATAATATTATTATATATGTATTATTAATAACAAAAACATTATTCAAAAGTGTTCATTCATATAAAATTATTATTAAAAAAATATTATAAAATATGTATTTATATTATGATCAAAAACATTTATATATATTTATTTGTATATTATCCTTCCTATAATATTATTATATATGTATTATTAATAACAAAAACATCATTAAAAAGTGTTCATTCATATATAATTATTTTTATATAAAAATTTTAAAATATATATTTATATTATGATAAAAAAACCTGTCAATATTTAATTGCATATTATCCTTACTATAATATTAATATATATGTATTATTATTATTAAAAACTATATTAAAAAGTGTTCATTCATATATAATTATAATTATAAAAATATTATAAAATATGTATTTATATTATGATCAAAAACATTTATATATATTTATTTGTATATTATCCTTCCTATAATATTATTATATATGTATTATTAATAACAAAAACATTATTAAAAAGTGTTCATTCATATATAATTATAATTATAAAAAAACTTTAAACTATGTATTTATATTATGATCAAAAAAACCTGTCAATATTTATTTTCATATTATCGTTTCTATAATATTATTATATTTGTATTATTAATTACAAAAACATTACTAAAAAGTGTTCATTCATATATAATTATTATTATAAAAAACTTTAAAATATGTATTTATATTATGATAAAAAAAACCTGTGAATATTTATTTGCATATTATCCTTCCTATAATATTATTATATATGTATTATTAATTACAAAAACATCATTAAAAAGTGTTCATTCATATATAATTATTTTTATATAAAAATTTTAAAATATGTATTTATATTATGATAAAAAAACCTGTCAATATTTAATTGCATATTATCCTTACTATAATATTAATATATATGTATTATTATTATTAAAAACATTATTAAAAAGTGTTCATTTATATATAATTATAATTATAAAAATATTAATAAATATGTATTTATATTATGATCAAAAACATTTATATATATTTATTTGTATATTATCCTTCCTATAATATTATTATATATGTATTATTCATAACAAAAACATTATTAAAAAGTGTTCATTAATATATTATTATTATTACAAAAATATTATAAAATATGTATTTATATTATGATCAAAAAAATTTATATATACTTATTTGTATATTATCCTTCCTATAATATTATTATATATGTATTATTCATAACAAAAACATTATTAAAAAGTGTTCATTCATATATAATTATAATTATAAAAAAACTTTAAACTATGTATTTATATTATGATCAAAAAAACCTGTCAATATTTATTTGCATATTATCGTTTCTATAATATTATTATATTTGTATTATTAATTACAAAAACATTACTAAAAAGTGTTCATTCATATATAATTATTATTATAAAAAAACTTTAAACTATGTATTTATATTATGATCAAAAAAACCTGTCAATATTTATTTGCATATTATCGTTTCTATAATATTATTATATTTGTATTATTAATTACAAAAACATTACTAAAAAGTGTTCATTCATATATTATTATTATTATAAAAAACTTTAAAATATGTATTTATATTATGATAAAAAAACCTGTGAATATTTATTTGCATATTATCCTTCCTATAATATTATTATATATGTATTATTAATAACAAAAACTTTATTAAAAAGTGTTCATTCATATATAATTTTAATTATAAAAATATTATTAAATATGTATTTATATTATGATCAAAAACATTTATATATATTTATTTGTATATTATCCTTCCTATAATATTATTATATATGTATTATTAATAACAAAAACATTATTCAAAAGTGTTCATTCATATTTAATTATTATTATAAAAATATTATAAAATATGTATTTATATTATGATCAAAAACATTTATATATATTTATTTGTATATTATCCTTCCTATAATATTATTATATATGTATTATTAATAACAAAAACATCATTAAAAAGTGTTCATTTATATATAATTATTTTTATATAAAAATTATAAAATATGTATTTATATTATGATAAAAAAAACCTGTCAATATTTAATTGCATATTATCCTTACTATAATATTAATATATATGTATTATTATTATTAAAAACATTATTAAAAAGTGTTCATTCATATATAATTATAATTATAAAAATATTATAAAATATGTATTTATATTATGATCAAAAACATTTTTATATATTTATTTGTATATTATCCTTCCTATAATATTACCACAAATACACAATAAGGGTTCTCACTCAAATAATATTCAATGATAAGGCTCAATTAATTAGCAAAATTAAAATTACTAACTAATATCTATGTACACAACCACTAAATAAATTAGGGTTCACAACGCACCACGCTGTAACAGAAAACAGGTTAGGCCTACCCAACCGACTATAAAATCACAGCAGGTCTGCCTAAAACTCTGCTCAACAGTTCAGGTCCGCAGCCAATCTGCACAAGTCCGCAGCAAATCTGCACAAATAAAATTATTTTGTTCGGGCGCCGTTAATACGTCAGCAACTCAGCACCACTGCCAACCATAGTCCCTGTTCGCAGGCGCCATCTTGCGACGAAATTTTCTGCACTGGAAAAAAATATATTAATTAAAAGTGCAGCAGTCGCAACCGTTTGCCGGGGATAGCTCAGCCTACAATGGCTGGGTAAAGTTCCAGGGTCTGCGATAAGGTCGGGGAAACCACTAGGCCAATAGCCGGGTCTAACCGGTATAGGACTGGCTCATACACGGGCACTGTGAACAAGTCAAAAACAAGTCACAAAACAAACGTGCAATAATCACTACCAGGCCTACGCCGATTCTCCACACTCCTAGGGGGTCGTTGCTGACTACGCAACTCGGGCTTCGTCCTAACTATCCAATAGTTAAGCCCAGAGTGCCTAAAACACAGTGAGTTACACGACGACTTGCCAATAAAAACCACAACGCGAGTTATCAAAAGGCGGGGTCTACTAGGCCACTATAATCCAATACACAACTCTAATGCCCAAGCTAAGAATCAATCAGTTCACTCAATAATCGTACCACATAATAATATACAAGTACACTATAGGTAGAGTGACTACGCCACGAATAGCTGGTCTCAATAAATACCAAGCCAGACAGGCAAAACTAAATGGCAATTGCACTATTAAAATATTGAGCTACTTAGTAGCAGATAAATAACTGTTAAATACGTTCCAAACACTAGATAAATATATTATCTGATAGCCGGTACTCCGCTATCCAAGCTACCGAGATAACGTGTTGGACTACCAAACAAGCTGTTCAGGTTAAATTAAAATAATCAAATGAATAAACAATAACAACCCTACTACTGCTACTGCCAACTTTATGTTACTTAGCTGGGCTTCTGTTAATAGGCTAATAAAACTAGCTACTAGCCTACTGGCCTCGTGCTTCCAACTACGCACGCTAAATCGTGCAGCCTAGGTTTGTCGGGCCTCAGAGTTATTAGTAATATAACTAACTCTAGGTACAACGCAAAATAATAACTACTACAGCCAATTAAATTATATTATTTCGCTCTAGGGACGAACACATTGAAGCACTCTGCCATAAGCTAAGCACCGCAATTTTTGCACTGAGAAGAACAATGGCTGTGAGCACAGAAGAGGCGGCACTAACAGCATACTATGCCCTTCTTGAGAGTATTCTCTGTTATGGCATTGTGGTGTGGGGTGGATCGTCGGCACAGAACCTTAACAGAGTTCTCATCATGCAAAAGAGGGCTGTTCGAACCCTGACTGGCATTGAGACAACAGATAGTTGCAGACCACAGTTTAGGAGGTTAAAAATCCTGACCGTAGTCAACCTCTTCATACTACGGACTCTTACCATTGTCGACTCTTCCAGGACCTGTCGTCATCAGGAGGTGCACTCATACAACACAAGACGAAGAAATGATTACAACCTTCCTGCTCACAACACAAGGCTCTATGAAGAGAAACCCTCATACATGCGTGCCAAGTTTTTTAACGTCCTTCCCGTCCACTTGAAGTCTCTTCAACCCAGAAAACTGAAGAAAGAACTAAAGTGCTGGCTGTTACATAGACCATTTTATAGTCTGAATGAGTATTTGTCTTGGCAAGAACTTGAATAAATCATCACTGCAAGAACTCTGATAAGCTATTTTTTATTCTTAAAAAATAACAATTTGTTTTGACTTTTATATAGCAATTGCACAATTCTGTATTGACGCCCTTTCAATCTTAAAGATTGTAAATAAAGTATTCTTGTATCTTGTATCTCTAGCACCTGCCCAGAACCGTCAGGAATACACTTTAATATTATTCCTGACTAATATAAATCCTAACTACCGTCAGGCTTCTAACTCTCGCAATAAAACCAGATATTAATATTATCAAACTAATAATATCAAGTCGTCCACTCACCACAAGTGGGTCAGTACCCAACTTACACCAACACTCGGCGCGATCACACCACCAGCATACTCCGACACCACTGTCACGTACACCACTGGACGTCTCACTAGACACACGCTCGCTCTTCACTGCACGGGATCCACGACTCGAATGTCTCTGTCCTAGGCTATCCTGAAGATCTAGGATATCCCAGGCTTATCGGCACTGATAAGCAGGGTCAAAGGGCGCTCGCTAGCCTCGCTGCCGCCGCTCACTCACCTCATCAATCGGTGCGCGGCCAAATAGCAAATAATTACCCCCCTAGGAAAAATAACTCGTTACACTTTTAGCGGCAGTAGTGTTACAGTTGACTTTGATTTTAGCGTATTGTGGTGTAATTCTCTTCTTGATGCATTCTTTGTTTGAAGTAAATATCTGCAATCTTCATGGAAATCTTGATTCTTGTATCCCTATATTTTGCTGCTAATTTTGCTTGACTAGCTTCACTAAATAACTTCTTGATCAGCATTGTACGTGTTATTAAATTTACGGAAAGTAAATAAAAGAAACGTCTTATAACACTTAAAACATATATTTACGCTTATACTATTACTCACAAGACGGTAAATATACAAAAAAGGTGGTAAGTAGTGATCGATTTCGATTGGACACTCCAATCATCATCAGACCCAATAGGCGAATGACAAGAATCTTGAATGGCGTCCCTACTTATACCCTATTGGCTACCGGAAGCACCGGCCAATACATTTTTATAAGTGCAACTGGAATCAAAATGTATTTGTTCATTAATCAACTTATTTCTATCTTTACATTTTTCCTTATAAATATACAATTCTTCCCAAGCATTCATTACATATCCTTTCTTACAATTCTTTAAAATATCTAGACTATCCTCCATTTTTCCTAGTGAGTGCCCATTTTGTAACAGGTGTTGTGCGACATTTGATCTTTCCGGTTTGTTGTTCCTCCATGCAGATATGTGGTTTTTGAAGCGATAACGAAGTTCACAGTCTGTCCAATGTAGAAGCTATCACAATCGTCACAATTGATTTTATATATGCCTGAAGTGTCGAATTTGTTACAATCTTCTATTTTTGGATGCAGTATTTTACTCATGGTGTTCTGAGTCCTGTAGGCTATTGAAACTCCGTATTTCTTGAATCTGTTAGCAGTCCTTTGTGTTGTAGTCCCCGTGTAGCTAAATGTGATATATCTAGTGTTTTCCTCTTTTATCTCTTCTAATGTTGTTCTGCTGTGTAGTGTATTCTGTCTATCGATTTTCCTCCTCGTCTTCCTTGCGATGTCCTCTATCGTCTTGGTCCGAAATCCATTCACTTGAGCGATCTTCTTAATGGTGTCCAGTTCATTTTTCCTATTGGTTTGGTTAAGTGGGATCTTATAGGCTCGGTACAGCATAGATCTAAAGGCTGCGGTCTTGTGGATTGTCGGATGGATAGACTTGTTGTTGATTGTAGTGTCCGTTTGCGTAGGTTTCCTGTAGATGTCAAACTCTATCTTGCTGTCTTTTCTCTCTAATGTGAGGTCCAGGAATTTGATCTTTTTGTTTTCTTCAAACTCGTAAACTAGTAAAGGTGAGGTTCGGGTGGTGGTTGTTTAGTGTCTGCATCATCGTTTCGTGCTCCTGCTCCTGGGCTTGTCTGAAGATAACAAGAATGTCGTCTATATATCTAACATACAGTTTTACATCATGATTTTTTCTTAAATTCGTTAACATTTCTTTTTCCTGATGCTGTAAAAATATTTCTGACAAAATTGCCGAAAGTGGACTTCCCATAGCTAAACCATCTGTTTGTTCGTAAAATCTATTGTTGAATCAAAAATAATTTTGCTTCAAAACAGTCACAAGTAATTTTACAATCTGATTGACATATTCATCGTCTAAACTATTCTGTAAAAGCCTACATTTAACAAGATCTACAGTTTCGGATACAGGAATGTTTGTGTACAGATTTGCGATATCAAATGAGACTAGCCTACTATTCGAATCTATATCTATGTTCTTGACACGTTCAACAAATTCATACCTATTCTTTACATTGTATACATGTTCTAATTCTAAATCATTGCTGAGCTTACTTGCTAACAATTTTGAAACATTGTAGATAGGAGCACATTTAAAGTTAACTAATGGTCTGATGGGTACATTCTTCTTGTGTATTTTTGGGATCCCTTTCATCACGGGCGCTTTAGAATTTAGGATGTTCATCTTCTGTCGACATTCTTCGGGAATCACTCTGGTGCATCTCTTCACGACGTCGGACAGCTCTCTTTGGTACTTCTGCGTTGGATCCTTTTTCAGCTCTTTGAAGTTATTTTCTTTGATGAAATCTTCCGTCTTCTTTATATATTCTTCTTTTCCGAGCACTACAATGGCGTTGCTTTTGTCTGCTTTCACAACGATTGAGCTATTCTCTTCCAGTTTCTTCTTTATTTTGCTGCACGTCTTCAGTTCTTAATTTCTGCTGGGATCTATGTGTCCTTGGCTGGTGAAATCGTTGGCTGTTACTTCCTTCCGAACGGCATAATGGTCTACGTCTCTGAGTGATTTTACATTTGCTTCAACTTCAGTAGCTAGTAGTTCGTTTTCGCCCTTCTTCTTCATTGGGAAATTGTACTTCATTCCGTAGTTCAGTATTTTCGTTTCTTCTTCACTGAATTGAATGTCTGTAAGGTTGATGACTCTCTTCTGGAATTTGTGTTCTGTACTGGTCCTATCCAAGTCTTTATTAGGTGTATTCTTCTCTACGAGTTTGTCTAATTTGTAGTTTATCCGTAAATATTTCCTGTCCATGGCATCTTCAACCTCTTCACTGACGACTTCGTGTAGTAAATTCCATGCTATTAGTCCGTATGATCTCAAAAATTGTAGGTGGATGTCGTAGGCAATCTGGTTCAGTTCTTCTTTTTCACAGTAAAGTTGTTTGATCATATTTTGGATGAATAATACCTCTCCTTGTTCCTTGGTTCTTTTAGCGGCAGTAGTGTTACAGTTGACTTTGATTTTAGCGTATTGTGGTGTAATTCTCTTCTTGATGCATTCTTAGTTTGAAGTAAATATCTGCAATCTTCATGGAAATCTTGATTCTTGTATCCCTATATTTTGCTGCTAATTTTGCTTGACTAGCTTCACTAAATAACTTCTTGATCAGCATTGTACGTGTTATTAAATTTACGGAAAGTAAATAAAAGAAACGTCTTAAAACACTTAAAACATATATTTACGCTTATACTGTTACTCACAAGACGGTAAATTTACAAAAAAGGTGGTAAGTGGTGATCGATTTCGATTGGACACTCCAATCATCATCAGACCCAATAGGCGAATGACAAGAATCTTGAATGGCGTCCCTACTTATACCCTATTGGCTACCGGAAGCACCGGCCAATACATTTTTATAAGTGCAACTGGAATCAAAATGTATTTGTTCATTAATCAACTTATTTCTATCTTTACATTTTTCCTTATAAATATACAATTCTTCCCAAGCATTCATTACATATCCTTTCTTACAATTCTTTAAAATATCTAGACTATCCTCCATTTTTCCTAGTGAGTGCCCATTTTGTAACAGGTGTTGTGCGACATTTGATCTTTCCGGTTTGTTGTTCCTCCATGCAGATATGTGGTTTTTGAAGCGGTTAACGAAGTTCACAGTCTGTCCAATGTAGAAGCTATCACAATCGTCACAATTGATTTTATATATGCCTGAAGTGTCGAATTTGTTACAATCTTCTATTTTTGGATGCAGTATTTTACTCATGGTGTTCTGAGTCCTGTAGGCTATTGAAACTCCGTATTTCTTGAATCTGTTAGCAGTCCTTTGTGTTGTAGTCCCCGTGTAGCTAAATGTGATATATCTAGTGTTTTCCTCTTTTATCTCTTCTAATGTTGTTCTGCTGTGTAGTGTATTCTGTCTATCGATTTTCCTCCTCGTCTTCCTTGCGATGTCCTCTATCGTCTTGGTCCGAAATCCATTCACTTGAGCGATCTTCTAAATGGTGTCCAGTTCTTTTTTCCTATAGGTTTGGCTAAGTGGGATCTTATAGGCTCGGTACAGCATAGATCTAAAGGCTGCGGTCTTGTGGATTGTCGGATGGATAGACTTGTTGTTGATTGTAGTGTCCGTTTGCGTAGGTTTCCTGTAGATGTCAAACTCTATCTTGCTGTCTTTTCTCTCTAATGTGAGGTCCAGGAATTTGATCTTTTTGTTTTCTTCAAACTCGTTAGTAAAGGTGAGGTTCGGGTGGTGGTTGTTTAGTGTCTGCATCATCGTTTCGTGCTCCTGCTCCTGGGCTTGTCTGAAGATAACAAGAATGTCGTCAGCATATCTAACATACAGTTTTACATCATGATTTTTTCTTAAATTCGTTAACATTTCTTTTTCCTGATGCTGTAAAAATATTTCTGACAAAATTGCCGAAAGTGGACTTCCCATAGCTAAACCATCTGTTTGTTCGTAAAATCTATTGTTATATATGTATTATTAATTACAAAAACATCATTAAAAAGTTTTCATTCATATATAATTATTTTTATATAAAGATTTTAAAATAAGTATTTATATTATGATAAAAAAACCTGTCAATATTTAATTGCGTATTATCCTTACTATAATATTAATATATATGTATTATTATTATTAAAAACATTATTAAAAAGTGTTCATTCATATATAATTATAATTATAAAAATATTATAAAATATGTATTTATATTATGATCAAAAACATTTATATATATTTATTTGTATATTATCCTTCCTATAATATTATTATATATGTATTATTAATAACAAAAACATTATTAAAAAGTGTTCATTCATATATAATTAGTATTATAAAATATTATAAAATATGTATTTATATTATGATCAAAAACATTTATATATATTTATTTGTATATTATCCTTCCTATAATATTATTATATATGTATTATTAATAACAAAAACATTATTCAAAAGTGTTCATTCATATATAATTATTATTATAAAAATATTATAAAATATGTATTTATATTATGATCAAAAACATTTATATATATTTATTTGTATAACTGTTAAATACGTTCCAAACACTAGATAAATATATTATCTGATAGCCGGTACTCCGCTATCCAAGCTACCGAGATAACGTGTTGGACTACCAAACAAGCTGTTCAGGTTAAATTAAAATAATCAAATGAATAAACAATAACAACCCTACTACTGCTACTGCCAACTTTATGTTACTTAGCTGGGCTTCTGTTAATAGGCTAATAAAACTAGCTACTAGCCTACTGGCCTCGTGCTTCCAACTACGCACGCTAAATCGTGCAGCCTAGGTTTGTCGGGCCTCAGAGTTATTAGTAATATAACTAACTCTAGGTACAACGCAAAATAATAACTACTACAGCCAATTAAATTATATTATTTCGCTCTAGGGACGAACACATTGAAGCACTCTGCCATAAGCTAAGCACCGCAATTTTTGCACTGAGAAGAACAATGGCTGTGAGCACAGAAGAGGCGGCACTAACAGCATACTATGCCCTTCTTGAGAGTATTCTCTGTTATGGCATTGTGGTGTGGGGTGGATCGTCGGCACAGAACCTTAACAGAGTTCTCATCATGCAAAAGAGGGCTGTTCGAACCCTGACTGGCATTGAGACAACAGATAGTTGCAGACCACAGTTTAGGAGGTTAAAAATCCTGACCGTAGTCAACCTCGTCATACTACGGACTCTTACCATTGTCGACTCTTCCAGGACCTGTCGTCATCAGGAGGTGCACTCATACAACACAAGACGAAGAAATGATTACAACCTTCCTGCTCACAACACAAGGCTCTATGAAGAGAAACCCTCATACATGCGTGCCAAGTTTTTTAACGTCCTTCCCGTCCACTTGAAGTCTCTTCAACCCAGAAAACTGAAGAAAGAACTAAAGTGCTGGCTGTTACATAGACCATTTTATAGTCTGAATGAGTATTTGTCTTGGCAAGAACTTGAATAAATCATCACTGCAAGAACTCTGATAAGCTATTTTTTATTCTTAAAAAATAACAATTTGTTTTGACTTTTATATAGCAATTGCACAATTCTGTATTGACGCCCTTTCAATCTTAAAGATTGTAAATAAAGTATTCTTGTATCTTGTATCTCTAGCACCTGCCCAGAACCGTCAGGAATACACTTTAATATTATTCCTGACTAATATAAATCCTAACTACCGTCAGGCTTCTAACTCTCGCAATAAAACCAGATATTAATATTATCAAACTAATAATATCAAGTCGTCCACTCACCACAAGTGGGTCAGTACCCAACTTACACCAACACTCGGCGCGATCACACCACCAGCATACTCCGACACCACTGTCACGTACACCACTGGACGTCTCACTAGACACACGCTCGCTCTTCACTGCACGGGATCCACGACTCGAATGTCTCTGTCCTAGGCTATCCTGAAGATCTAGGATATCCCAGGCTTATCGGCACTGATAAGCAGGGTCAAAGGGCGCTCGCTAGCCTCGCTGCCGCCGCTCACTCACCTCATCAATCGGTGCGCGGCCAAATAGCAAATAATTACCCCCCTAGGAAAAATAACTCGTTACACTTTTAGCGGCAGTAGTGTTACAGTTGACTTTGATTTTAGCGTATTGTGGTGTAATTCTCTTCTTGATGCATTCTTTGTTTGAAGTAAATATCTGCAATCTTCATGGAAATCTTGATTCTTGTATCCCTATATTTTGCTGCTAATTTTGCTTGACTAGCTTCACTAAATAACTTCTTGATCAGCATTGTACGTGTTATTAAATTTACGGAAAGTAAATAAAAGAAACGTCTTATAACACTTAAAACATATATTTACGCTTATACTATTACTCACAAGACGGTAAATATACAAAAAAGGTGGTAAGTAGTGATCGATTTCGATTGGACACTCCAATCATCATCAGACCCAATAGGCGAATGACAAGAATCTTGAATGGCGTCCCTACTTATACCCTATTGGCTACCGGAAGCACCGGCCAATACATTTTTATAAGTGCAACTGGAATCAAAATGTATTTGTTCATTAATCAACTTATTTCTATCTTTACATTTTTCCTTATAAATATACAATTCTTCCCAAGCATTCATTACATATCCTTTCTTACAATTCTTTAAAATATCTAGACTATCCTCCATTTTTCCTAGTGAGTGCCCATTTTGTAACAGGTGTTGTGCGACATTTGATCTTTCCGGTTTGTTGTTCCTCCATGCAGATATGTGGTTTTTGAAGCGATAACGAAGTTCACAGTCTGTCCAATGTAGAAGCTATCACAATCGTCACAATTGATTTTATATATGCCTGAAGTGTCGAATTTGTTACAATCTTCTATTTTTGGATGCAGTATTTTACTCATGGTGTTCTGAGTCCTGTAGGCTATTGAAACTCCGTATTTCTTGAATCTGTTAGCAGTCCTTTGTGTTGTAGTCCCCGTGTAGCTAAATGTGATATATCTAGTGTTTTCCTCTTTTATCTCTTCTAATGTTGTTCTGCTGTGTAGTGTATTCTGTCTATCGATTTTCCTCCTCGTCTTCCTTGCGATGTCCTCTATCGTCTTGGTCCGAAATCCATTCACTTGAGCGATCTTCTTAATGGTGTCCAGTTCATTTTTCCTATTGGTTTGGTTAAGTGGGATCTTATAGGCTCGGTACAGCATAGATCTAAAGGCTGCGGTCTTGTGGATTGTCGGATGGATAGACTTGTTGTTGATTGTAGTGTCCGTTTGCGTAGGTTTCCTGTAGATGTCAAACTCTATCTTGCTGTCTTTTCTCTCTAATGTGAGGTCCAGGAATTTGATCTTTTTGTTTTCTTCAAACTCGTAAACTAGTAAAGGTGAGGTTCGGGTGGTGGTTGTTTAGTGTCTGCATCATCGTTTCGTGCTCCTGCTCCTGGGCTTGTCTGAAGATAACAAGAATGTCGTCTATATATCTAACATACAGTTTTACATCATGATTTTTTCTTAAATTCGTTAACATTTCTTTTTCCTGATGCTGTAAAAATATTTCTGACAAAATTGCCGAAAGTGGACTTCCCATAGCTAAACCATCTGTTTGTTCGTAAAATCTATTGTTGAATCAAAAATAATTTTGCTTCAAAACAGTCACAAGTAATTTTACAATCTGATTGACATATTCATCGTCTAAACTATTCTGTAAAAGCCTACATTTAACAAGATCTACAGTTTCGGATACAGGAATGTTTGTGTACAGATTTGCGATATCAAATGAGACTAGCCTACTATTCGAATCTATATCTATGTTCTTGACACGTTCAACAAATTCATACCTATTCTTTACATTGTATACATGTTCTAATTCTAAATCATTGCTGAGCTTACTTGCTAACAATTTTGAAACATTGTAGATAGGAGCACATTTAAAGTTAACTAATGGTCTGATGGGTACATTCTTCTTGTGTATTTTTGGGATCCCTTTCATCACGGGCGCTTTAGAATTTAGGATGTTCATCTTCTGTCGACATTCTTCGGGAATCACTCTGGTGCATCTCTTCACGACGTCGGACAGCTCTCTTTGGTACTTCTGCGTTGGATCCTTTTTCAGCTCTTTGAAGTTATTTTCTTTGATGAAATCTTCCGTCTTCTTTATATATTCTTCTTTTCCGAGCACTACAATGGCGTTGCTTTTGTCTGCTTTCACAACGATTGAGCTATTCTCTTCCAGTTTCTTCTTTATTTTGCTGCACGTCTTCAGTTCTTAATTTCTGCTGGGATCTATGTGTCCTTGGCTGGTGAAATCGTTGGCTGTTACTTCCTTCCGAACGGCATAATGGTCTACGTCTCTGAGTGATTTTACATTTGCTTCAACTTCAGTAGCTAGTAGTTCGTTTTCGCCCTTCTTCTTCATTGGGAAATTGTACTTCATTCCGTAGTTCAGTATTTTCGTTTCTTCTTCACTGAATTGAATGTCTGTAAGGTTGATGACTCTCTTCTGGAATTTGTGTTCTGTACTGGTCCTATCCAAGTCTTTATTAGGTGTATTCTTCTCTACGAGTTTGTCTAATTTGTAGTTTATCCGTAAATATTTCCTGTCCATGGCATCTTCAACCTCTTCACTGACGACTTCGTGTAGTAAATTCCATGCTATTAGTCCGTATGATCTCAAAAATTGTAGGTGGATGTCGTAGGCAATCTGGTTCAGTTCTTCTTTTTCACAGTAAAAATACTATAAAATATGTATTTATATTATGATTAAAAACATTTATATATATATATTTATTTGTATATTATCCTTCCTATAATATTATTATATATGTATTATTAATAACAAAAACATTATTAAAAAGTGTTCATTCATATATAATTATAATTATAAAAAACTTTAAACTATGTATTTATATTATGATCAAAAACATTTATAGCTCAATCGTTGTGAAAGCAGACAAAAGCAACGCCATTGTAGTGCTCGGAAAAGAAGAATATATAAAGAAGACAGAAGATTTCATCAAAGAAAATAACTTCAAAGAGCTGAAAAAGGATCAAACGCAGAAGTACCAAAGAGAGCTGTCCGACGTCGTGAAGAGATGCACCAGAGTGATTCCTGAAGAATGTCAACAGAAGATGAACATCCTAAATTCTAAAGCGCCCGTGATGAAAGGGATCCCAAAAATACACAAGAAGAATGTACCCATCAGACCATTAGTTAACTTTAAATGTGCTCCTACCTACAATGTTTCAAAATTGTTAGCAAGTAAGCTCAGCAATGATTTAGAATTAGAACATGTATACAATGTAAAGAATAGGTATGAATTTGTTGAACGTGTCAAGAACATAGATATAGATTCGAATAGTAGGCTAGTCTCATTTGATATCGCAAATCTGTACACAAACATTCCTGTATCTGAAACTGTAGATCTTGTTAAATGTAGGCTTTTACAGAATAGTTTAGACGATGAATATGTCAATCAGATTGTTATAAATGTTTTTGATCATAATATAAATACATATTTTATAATATTTTTATAATAATAATTATATATGAATGAACACTTTTGAATAATGTTTTTGTTATTAATAATACATATATAATAATATTATAGGAAGGATAATATACAAATAAATATATATATAAATGTTTTTGATCATAATATAAATACATATTTTATAATATTTTTATATAAAAATAATTATATATGAATGAACAATTTTTAATAATGTTTTTAATAATAATAATACATATATATTAATATTATAGGAAGGATAATATGCAATTAAATATTGACAGGTTTTTTTATCATAATATAAATACATAATTTAAAGTTTTTTATAATAATAATTATGTATGAATGAACACTTTTTAGTAATGTTTTTGTAATTAATAATACAAATATAATAATATTATAGAAACAATAATATGCAAATAAATATTGACAGGTTTTTTTTGATCATAATATAAATACATAGTTTAAAGTTTTTTTATAATTATAATTATATATGAATGAACACTTTTTAATAATGTTTTTGTTATGAATAATACATATATAATAATATTATAGGAAGGATAATATACAAATAAATATATATAAATGTTTTTGATCATAATATAAATACATATTTTATAATATTTTTATAATTATAATTATATATGAATGAACACTTTTTAATAATGTTTTTAATAATAATAATACATATATATTAATATTATAGTAAGGATAATATGCAATTAAATATTGACAGGTTTTTTTTATCATAATATAAATACATATTTTAAAATTTTTATATAAAAATAATTATATATGAATGAACACTTTTTAATGATGTTTTTGTTATTAATAATACATATATAATAATATTATAGGAAGGATAATATACAAATAAATATATATAAATGTTTTTGATCATAATATAAATACATATTTTATAATATTTTTATAATAATAATTATATATGAATGAACACTTTTGAATAATGTTTTTGTTATTAATAATACATATATAATAATATTATAGGAAGGATAATATACAAATAAATATATATAAATGTTTTTGATCATAATATAAATACATATTTTATAATATTTTTATAATTATTATTATACATGAATGAACACTTTTTAATAATGTTTTTAATAATAATAATACATATATATTAATATTATAGTAAGGATAATATGCAATTAAATATTGACAGGTTTTTTTTATCATAATATAAATACATATTTTAAAATTTTTATATAAAAATAATTATATATGAATGAACACTTTTTAATGATGTTTTTGTAATTAATAATACAAATATTATAATATTATAGAAACAATAATATGCAAATAAATATTGACAGGTTTTTTGATCATAATATAAATACATAGTTTAAAGTTTTTTTATAATTATAATTATATATGAATGAACACTTTTGAATAATGTTTTTGTTATTAATAATACATATATAATAATATTATAGGAAGGATAATATACAAATAAATATATATAAATGTTTTTGATCATAATATAAATACATATTTTATAATATTTTTATAATAATAATTATATATGAATGAACACTTTTTTAAAATGTTTTTGTTATTAATAATACATATATAATAATATTATAGGAAGGATAATATACAAATAAATATATATAAATGTTTTTGATCATAATATAAATACATATTTTATAATATTTTTATAATAATAATTATATATGAATGAACACTTTTTTAAAATGTTTTTGTTATTAATAATACATATATAATAATATTATAGGAAGGATAATATACAAATAAATATATATAAATGTTTTTGATCATAATATAAATACATATTTTATAATATTTTTATAATTATAATTATATATGAATGAACACTTTTTAATAATGTTTTTAATAATAATAATACATATATATTAATATTATAGTAAGGATAATATGCAATTAAATATTGACAGGTTTTTTTTATCATAATATAAATACATATTTTAAAATTTTTATATAAAAATAATTATATATGAATGAACACTTTTTAATGATGTTTTTGTAATTATTAATACATATATAATAATATTATAGGAAGGATAATATGCAAATAAATATTCACAGGTTTTTTTTATCATAATATAAATACATATTTTAAAGTTTTTTATAATAATAATTATATATGAATGAACACTTTTTAGTAATGTTTTTGTAATTAATAATACAAATATAATTATATTATAGAAACGATAATATGAAAATAAATATTGACAGGTTTTTTTGATCATAATATAAATACATAGTTTAAAGTTTTTTTATAATTATAATTATATATGAATGAACACTTTTTAATAATGTTTTTGTTATGAATAATACATATATAATAATATTATAGGAAGGATAATATACAAATAAATATATATAAATGTTTTTGATCATAATATAAATACATATTTTATAATATTTTTATAATTATAATTATATATGAATGAACACTTTTTAATAATGTTTTTAATAATAATAATACATATATATTAATATTATAGTAAGGATAATATGCAATTAAATATTGACAGGTTTTTTTTATCATAATATAAATACATATTTTAAAATTTTTATATAAAAATAATTATATATGAATGAACACTTTTTAATGATGTTTTTGTTATTAATAATACATATATAATAATATTATAGGAAGGATAATATACAAATAAATATATATAAATGTTTTTGATCATAATATAAATACATATTTTATAATATTTTTATAATAATAATTTTATATGAATGAACACTTTTGAATAATGTTTTTGTTATTAATAATACATATATAATAATATTATAGGAAGGATAATATACAAATAAATATATATAAATGTTTTTGATCATAATAAAAATACATATTTTATAATATTTTTATAATAATAATTATATATGAATGAACACTTTTTAATAATGTTTTTGTTATTATTAATACATATATAATAATATTATAGGAAGGATAATATGCAAATAAATATTCACAGTTTTTTTTTATCATAATATAAATACATATTTTAAAGTTTTTTATAATAATAATAATATATGAATGAACACTTTTTAGTAATGTTTTTGTAATTAATAATACAAATATAATAATATTATAGAAACAATAATATGCAAATAAATATTGACAGGTTTTTTTGATCATAATATAAATACATAGTTTAAAGTTTTTTTATAATAATAATTATATATGAATGAACACTTTTTAGTAATGTTTTTGTTATGAATAATACATATATAATAATATTATAGGAAAGATAATATACAAATAAATATATATAAATGTTTTTGATCATAATATAAATACATATTTTATAATATTTTTATAATAATAATTATATATGAATGAACAGTTTTTAATAATGTTTTTGTTATTAATAATACATATATAATAATATTATAGGAAGGATAATATACAAATAAATATATATAAATGTTTTTGATCATAATATAAATACATATTTTATAATATTTTTATAATTATAATTATATATGAATGAACACTTTTTAATAATGATTTTAATAATAATAATACATATATATTAATATTATAGTAAGGATAATATGCAATTAAATATTGACAGGTTTTTTTTATCATATTATAAATACATATTTTAAAATTTTTATATAAAAATAATTATATATGAATGAACACTTTTTAATGATGTTTTTGTAATTAATAATACATATATAATAATATTATAGGAAGGATAATATGCAAATAAATATTCACAGGTTTTTTTTATCATAATATAAATACATATTTTAAAGTTTTTTATAATAATAATTATATATGAATGAACACTTTTTAGTAATGTTTTTGTAATTAATAATACAAATATAATAATATTATAGAAACGATAATATGAAAATAAATATTGACAGGTTTTTTTGATCATAATATAAATACATAGTTTAAAGTTTTTTTATAATTATAATTATATATGAATGAACACTTTTTAATAATGTTTTTGTTATGAATAATACATATATAATAATATTATAGGAAGGATAATATACAAATAAATATATATAAATGTTTTTGATCATAATATAAATACATATTTTATAATATTTTTATAATTATAATTATATATAAATAAACACTTTTTAATAATGTTTTTAATAATAATAATACATATATATTAATATTATAGTAAGGATAATATGCAATTAAATATTGACAGGTTTTTTTTATCATAATATAAATACATATTTTAAAATTTTTATATAAAAATAATTATATATGAATGAACACTTTTTAATGATGTTTTTGTAATTAATAATACATATATAATAATATTATAGGAAGGATAATATGCAAATAAATATTCACAGGTTTTTTTTATCATAATATAAATACATATTTTAAAGTTTTTTATAATAATTATTATATATGAATGAACACTTTTTAGTAATGTTTTTGTAATTAATAATACAAATATAATAATATTATAGAAACGATAATATGCAAATAAATATTGACAGGTTTTTTTGATCATAATATAAATACATAGTTTAAAGTTTTTTTTATAATTATAATTATATATGAATGAACACTTTTTAATAATGTTTTTAATAATAATAATACATATATATTAATATTATAGTAAGGATAATATGCAATTAAATATTGACAGGTTTTTTTAATCATAATATAAATACAAATTTTAAAATTTTTATATAAAAATAATTATATATGAATGAACACTTTTTAGTAATGTTTTTGTAATTAATAATACAAATATAACAATATTATAGAAACGATAATATGCAAATAAATATTGACAGGTTTTTTTGATCATAATATAAATACATTGTTTAAAGTTTTTTATAATTATAATTATATATGAATGAACACTTTTTAATAATGTTTTTGTTATGAATAATACATATATAATAATATTATAGGAAGGATAATATACAAATAAATATATATAAATGTTTTTGATCATAATATAAATACATATTTTATAATATTTTTATAATAATAATAATATATGAATGAACACTTTTTAATAATGTTTTTGTTATTAATAATACATATATAATAATATTATAGGAGGGATAATATACAAATAAATATATATAAATGTTTTTGATCATAATATAAATACATATTTTATAATATTTTTATAATTATAATTATATATGAATGAACACTTTTTAATAATGTTTTTAATAATAATAGTACATATATATTAATATTATAGTAAGGATAATATGCAATTAAATATTGAGAGGTTTTTTTATTATAATATAAATACATATTTTAAAATTTTTATATAAAAATAATTATATATGAATGAACACTTTTTAGTAATGTTTTTGTAATTAATAATACAAATATAATAATATTATAGAAACGATAATATGCAAATAAATATTGACAGGTTTTTTTGATCATAATATAAATACATAGTTTAAAGTTTTTTTATAATTATAATTATATATGAATGAACACTTTTTAATAATGTTTTTGTTATGAATAATACATATATAATAATATTATAGGAAGGATAATATACAAATAAATATATATAAATGTTTTTGATCATAATATAAATACATATTTTATAATATTTTTATAATAATAATAATATATGAATGAACACTTTTTAATAATGTTTTTGTTATGAATAATACATATATAATAATATTATAGGAAGGATAATATACAAATAAATATATATAAATGTTTTTGATCATAATATAAATACATATTTTATAATATTTTTATAATTATAATTATATATAAATAAACACTTTTTAATAATGTTTTTAATAATAATAATACATATATATTAATATTATAGTAAGGATAATATGCAATTAAATATTGACAGGTTTTTTTTATCATAATATAAATACATATTTTAAAATTTTTATATAAAAATAATTATATATGAATGAACACTTTTTAATGATGTTTTTGTAATTAATAATACATATATAATAATATTATAGGAAGGATAATATGCAAATAAATATTCACAGGTTTTTTTTATCATAATATAAATACATATTTTAAAGTTTTTTATAATAATTATTATATATGAATGAACACTTTTTAGTAATGTTTTTGTAATTAATAATACAAATATAATAATATTATAGAAACGATAATATGCAAATAAATATTGACAGGTTTTTTTGATCATAATATAAATACATAGTTTAAAGTTTTTTTTATAATTATAATTATATATGAATGAACACTTTTTAATAATGTTTTTAATAATAATAATACATATATATTAATATTATAGTAAGGATAATATGCAATTAAATATTGACAGGTTTTTTTAATCATAATATAAATACAAATTTTAAAATTTTTATATAAAAATAATTATATATGAATGAACACTTTTTAGTAATGTTTTTGTAATTAATAATACAAATATAACAATATTATAGAAACGATAATATGCAAATAAATATTGACAGGTTTTTTTGATCATAATATAAATACATTGTTTAAAGTTTTTTATAATTATAATTATATATGAATGAACACTTTTTAATAATGTTTTTGTTATGAATAATACATATATAATAATATTATAGGAAGGATAATATACAAATAAATATATATAAATGTTTTTGATCATAATATAAATACATATTTTATAATATTTTTATAATAATAATAATATATGAATGAACACTTTTTAATAATGTTTTTGTTATTAATAATACATATATAATAATATTATAGGAGGGATAATATACAAATAAATATATATAAATGTTTTTGATCATAATATAAATACATATTTTATAATATTTTTATAATTATAATTATATATGAATGAACACTTTTTAATAATGTTTTTAATAATAATAGTACATATATATTAATATTATAGTAAGGATAATATGCAATTAAATATTGAGAGGTTTTTTTATTATAATATAAATACATATTTTAAAATTTTTATATAAAAATAATTATATATGAATGAACACTTTTTAGTAATGTTTTTGTAATTAATAATACAAATATAATAATATTATAGAAACGATAATATGCAAATAAATATTGACAGGTTTTTTTGATCATAATATAAATACATAGTTTAAAGTTTTTTTATAATTATAATTATATATGAATGAACACTTTTTAATAATGTTTTTGTTATGAATAATACATATATAATAATATTATAGGAAGGATAATATACAAATAAATATATATAAATGTTTTTGATCATAATATAAATACATATTTTATAATATTTTTATAATAATAATAATATATGAATGAACACTTTTTAATAATGTTTTTGTTATTAATAATACATATATAATAATATTATAGGAAGGATAATATACAAATAAATATATATAAATGTTTTTGATCTAAAATATAAATACATATTTTATAATATTTTTATAATAATAATTATATATGAATGAACACTTTTGAATAATGTTTTTGTTATTAATAATACATATATAATAATATTATAGGAAGGATAATATACAAATAAATATATATAAATGTTTTTGATCATAATATAAATACATATTTTATAATATTTTTATAATACTAATTATATATGAATGAACACTTTTTAATAATGTGTTTGTTATTAATAATACATATATAATAATATTATAGGAAGGATAATATACAAATAAATATATATATAAATGTTTTTGATCATAATATAAATACATATTTTATAATATTTTTATAATTATAATTATATATGAATGAACACTTTTTAATAATGTTTTTAATAATAATAATACATATATATTAATATTATAGTAAGGATAATACGCAATTAAATATTGACAGGTTTTTTTATCAAATATAAATACTTATTTTAAAATCTTTATATAAAGATAATTATATATGAATGAAAACTTTTTAATGATGTTTTTGTAATTAATAATACATATATAATAATATTATAGGAAGGATAATATGCAAATAAATATTCACAGGTTTTTTTATCATAATATAAATACATATTTTAAAGTTTTTTATAATAATAATAATATATGAATGAACACTTTTTAGTAATGTTTTTGTAATTAATAATACAAATATAATAATATTATAGAAACGATAATATGCAAATAGATATTGACAGGTTTTTTTGATCATAATATAAATACATAGTTTAAAGTTTTTTTATAATAATAATTATATATGAATGAACACTTTTTAGTAATGTTTTTGTAATTAATAATACAAATATAATAATATTATAGAAACGATAATATGCAAATAAATATTGACAGGTTTTTTTGATCATAATATAAATACATAGTTTAAAGTTTTTTTATAATTATAATTATATATGAATGAACACTTTTTAATAATGTTTTTGTTATGAATAATACATATATAATAATATTATAGGAAGGATAATATACAAATAAATATATATAAATGTTTTTGATCATAATATAAATACATATTTTATAATATTTTTATAATTATAATTATATATGAATGAACACTTTTTAATAATGTTTTTAATAATAATAATACATATATATTAATATTATAGTAAGGATAATATGCAATTAAATATTGACAGGTTTTTTTTATCATAATATAAATACATATTTTAAAATTTTTATATAAAAATAATTATATATGAATGAACACTTTTTAATGATGTTTTTGTAATTAATAATACATATATAATAATATTATAGGAAGGATAATATGCAAATAAATATTCACAGGTTTTTTTTATCATAATATAAATACATATTTTAAAGTTTTTTATAATAATTATTATATATGAATGAACACTTTTTAGTAATGTTTTTGTAATTAATAATACAAATATAATAATATTATAGAAACGATAATATGCAAATAAATATTGACAGGTTTTTTTGATCATAATATAAATACATAGTTTAAAGTTTTTTATAATTATAATTATATATGAATGAACACTTTTTAATAATGTTTTTGTTATGAATAATACATATATAATAATATTATAGGAAGGATAATATACAAATAAATATATATAAATGTTTTTGATCATAATATAAATACATATTTTATAATATTTTTATAATAATAATAATATATGAATGAACACTTTTTAATAATGTTTTTGTTATTAATAATACATATATAATAATATTATAGGTAGGATAATATACAAATAAATATATATAAATGTTTTTGATCATAATATAAATACATATTTTATAATAATTTTATAATAATAATAATATATGAATGAACACTTTTTAATAATGTTTTTGTTATTAATAATACATATATAATAATATTATAGGAAGGATAATATACAAATAAATATATATAAATGTTTTTGATCATAATATAAATACATATTTTATAATATTTTTATAATACTAATTATATATGAATGAACACTTTTTAATAATGTTTTTGTTATTAATAATACATATATAATAATATTATAGGAAGGATAATATACAAATAAATATATATAAATGTTTTTGATCATAATATAAATACATATTTTATAATATTTTTATAATTATAATTATATATGAATGAACACTTTTTAATAATGTTTTTAATAATAATAATACATATATATTAATATTATAGTAAGGATAATACGCAATTAAATATTGACAGGTTTTTTTATCAAATATAAATACTTATTTTAAAATCTTTATATAAAGATAATTATATATGAATTAACTAATTAATTATAATGAACTTTTTAATGATGTTTTTGTAATTAATAATACATATATAATAATATTATAGGAAGGATAATATGCAAATAAATATTCACAGGTTTTTTTATCATAATATAAATACATATTTTAAAGTTTTTTATAATAATAATAATATATGAATGAACACTTTTTAGTAATGTTTTTGTAATTAATAATACAAATATAATAATACTATAGAAACGATAATATGCAAATAGATATTGACAGGTTTTTTTGATCATAATATAAATACATAGTTTAAAGTTTTTTTATAATAATAATTATATATGAATGTACACTTTTTAGTAATGTTTTTGTAATTAATAATACAAATATAATAATATTATAGAAACGATAATATGCAAATAAATATTGACAGGTTTTTTGATCATAATATAAATACATAGTTTAAAGTTTTTTTATAATTATAATTATATATGAATGAACACTTTTTAATAATGTTTTTGTTATGAATAATACATATATAATAATATTATAGAAAGGATAATATACAAATAAATATATATAAATGTTTTTGATCATAATATAAATACATATTTTATAATATTTTTATAATAATAATAATATATGAATGAACACTTTTTAATAATGTTTTTGTTATTAATAATACATATATAATAATATTATAGGAAGGATAATATACAAATAAATATATATAAATGTTTTTGATCATAATATAAATACATATTTTATAATATTTTAATAATAATAATTATATATGAATGAACACTTTTTAATAATGTTTTTGTTATTAATAATACATATATAATAATATTATAGGAAGGATAATATACAAATAAATATATATAAATGTTTTTGATCATAATATAAATACATATTTTATAATATTTTTATAATTATAATTATATATGAATGAACACTTTTTAATAATGTTTTTGTTATTAATAATACATATATAATAATATTATAGGAAGGATAATATACAAATAAATATATATAAATGTTTTTGATCATAATATAAATACATATTTTATAATATTTTTATAATAATAATTATATATGAATGAACACTTTTTAATAATGTTTTTGTTATTAATAATACATATATAATAATATTATAGGAAGGATAATATACAAATAAATATATATAAATGTTTTTGATCATAATATAAATACATATTTTATAATATTTTTTATAATTATAATTATATATGAATGAACACTTTTTAATAATGTTTTTAATAATAATAATACATATATATTAATATTATAGTAAGGATAATATGCAATTAAATATTGACAGGTTTTTTTATCATAATATAAATACATATTTTAAAATTTTTATATAAAAATAATTATATATGAATGAACACTTTTTAATGATGTTTTTGTAATTAATAATACATATATAATAATATTATAGGAAGGATAATATGCAAATAAATATTCACAGGTTTTTTTTATCATAATATAAATACATATTTTAAAGTTTTTTATTATAATAATGAATGAACACTTTTTAGTAATGTTTTTGTAATTAATAATACAAATATAATAATATTATAGAAACGATAATATGCAAATAAATATTGACAGGTTTTTTTGATCATAATATAAATACAAAGTTTAAAGTTTTTTTATAATTATAATTATATATGAATGAACACTTTTTAATAATGTTTTTGTTATGAATAATACATATATAATAATATTATAGGAAGGATAATATACAAATAAATATATATAAATGTTTTTGATCATAATATAAATACATATTTTATAATATTTTTATAATAATAATTATATATTAATGAACAATTTTGAATAATGTTTTTGTTATTAATAATACATATATAATAATATTATAGGAAGGATAATATACAAATAAATATATATAAATGTTTTTGATCATAATATAAATACATATTTTATAATATTTTTATATAAAAATAATTATATATGAATGAAAAATTTTTAATAATGTTTTTAATAATAATAATACATATATATTAATATTATAGGAAGGATAATATGCAATTAAATATTGACAGGTTTTTTTATCATAATATAAATACATATTTTAAAGTTTTTTTATAATAATAATTATATATGAATGAACACTTTTTAGTAATGTTTTTGTAATTAATAATACAAATATAATAATATTATAGAAACAATAATATGCAAATAAATATTGACAGGTTTTTTTTATCATAATATAAATACATATTTTAAAATTTTTATATAAAAATAATTATATATGAATGAACACTTTTTAATGATGTTTTTGTTATTAATAATACATATATAATAATATTATAGGAAGGATAATATACAAATAAATATATATAAATGTTTTTGATCATAATATAAATACATATTTTATAATATTTTTATAATAATAATTATATATGAATGAACACTTTTGAATAATGTTTTTGTTATTAATAATACATATATAATAATATTATAGGAAGGATAATATACAAATAAATATATATAAATGTTTTTGATCATAATATAAATACATATTTTATAATATTTTTATAATTATTATTATACATGAATGAACACTTTTTAATAATGTTTTTAATAATAATAATACATATATATTAATATTATAGTAAGGATAATATGCAATTAAATATTGAAAGGTTTTTTTATCATAATATAAATACATATTTTAAAATTTTTATATAAAAATAATTATATATGAATGAACACTTTTTAATGATGTTTTTGTTATTAATAATACATATATAATAATATTATAGGACGGATAATATACAAATAAATATATATAAATGTTTTTGATCATAATATAAATACATATTTTATAATATTTTTATAATAATAATTATATATGAATGAACACTTTTGAATAATATTTTTGTTATTAATAATACATATATAATAATATTATAGGAAGGATAATATACAAATAAATATATATAAATGTTTTTGATCATAATATAAATACATATTTTATAATATTTTTATAATTATAGTTATATATGAATGAACACTTTTTAATAATGTTTTTAATAATAATAATACATATATATTAATATTATAGGAAGGATAATATGCAATTAAATATTGACAGGTTTTTTTTATCATAATATAAATACATATTTTAAAGTTTTTTATAATAATAATTATATATGAATGAACACTTTTTAGTAATGTTTTTGTAATTAATAATACAAATATAATAATATTATAGAAACAATAATATGCAAATAAATATTGACAGGTTTTTTGATCATAATATAAATACATAGTTTAAAGTTTTTTTTATAATTATAATTATATATGAATGAACACTTTTGAATAATGTTTTTGTTATTAATAATACATATATAATAATATTATAGGAAGGATAATATACAAATAAATATATATAAATGTTTTTGATCATAATATAAATACATATTTTATAATATTTTAATAATAATAATTATTTATGAATGAACACTTTTTAATAATGTTTTTGTTATTAATAATACATATATAATAATATTATAGGAAGGATAATATGCAAATAAATATTCACAGGTTTTTTTATCATAATATAAATACATATTTTAAGTTTTTTTATAATAATAATAATATATGAATGAACACTTTTTAGTAATGTTTTTGTAATTAATAATACAAATATAATAATATTATAGAAACGATAATATGCAAATAAATATTGACAGGTTTTTTTGATCATAATATAAATACATAGTTTAAAGTTTTTTTATAATAATAATTATATATGAATGAACACTTTTTAGTAATGTTTTTGTAATTAATAAAACAAATATAATAATATTATAGAAACGATAATATGCAAATAAATATTGACAGGTTTTTTTGATCATAATATAAATACATAGTTTAAAGTTTTTTTATAATTATAATTATATATGAATGAACACTTTTTAATAATGTTTTTGTTATGAATAATACATATATAATAATATTATAGGAAGGATAATATACAAATAAATATATATAAATGTTTTTGATCATAATATAAATACATATTTTATAATATTTTTATAATAATAATAATATATGAATGAACACTTTTTAATAATGTTTTTGTTATGAATAATACATATATAATAATATTATAGGAAGGATAATATACAAATAAATATATATAAATGTTTTTGATCATAATATAAATACATATTTTATAATATTTTTATAATAATAATTATATATGAATGAACACTTTTTTAAAATGTTTTTGTTATTAATAATACATATATAATAATATTATAGGAAGGATAATATACAAATAAATATATATAAATGTTTTTGATCATAATATAAATACATATTTTATAATATTTTTATAATTATAATTATATATGAATGAACAATTTTTAATAATGTTTTTAATAATAATAATACATATATATTAATATTATAGTAAGAATAATATGCAATTAAATATTGACAGGTTTTTTTATCATAATATAAATACATATTTTAAAATTTTTATATAAAAATAATTATATATGAATAAACACTTTTTAATGATG
This sequence comes from Macrosteles quadrilineatus, assembly GCF_028750875.1. Classification (NCBI taxonomy): domain Eukaryota; kingdom Metazoa; phylum Arthropoda; class Insecta; order Hemiptera; family Cicadellidae; genus Macrosteles; species Macrosteles quadrilineatus. The sequence continues at coordinate 99,825 of NW_026542850.1, forward strand.
TTTTTGTAATTAATAATACATATATAATAATATTATAGGAAGGATAATATGCAAATAAATATTCACAGGTTTTTTTTATCATAATATAAATACATATTTTAAAGTTTTTTATAATAATAATTATATATGAATGAACACTTTTTAGTAATGTTTTTGTAATTAATAATACAAATATAATAATATTATAGAAACGATAATATGAAAATAAATATTGACAGGTTTTTTTGATCATAATATAAATACATAGTTTAAAGTTTTTTTATAATTATAATTATATATGAATGAACACTTTTTAATAATGTTTTTGTTATGAATAATACATATATAATAATATTATAGGAAGGATAATATACAAATAAATATATATAAATGTTTTTGATCATAATATAAATACATATTTTATAATATTTTTATAATTATAATTATATATGAATGAACACTTTTTAATAATGTTTTTAATAATAATAATACATATATATTAATATTATAGTAAGGATAATATGCAATTAAATATTGACAGGTTTTTTTTATCATAATATAAATACATATTTTAAAATTTTTATATAAAAATAATTATATATGAATGAACACTTTTTAATGATGTTTTTGTTATTAATAATACATATATAATAATATTATAGGAAGGATAATATACAAATAAATATATATAAATGTTTTTGATCATAATATAAATACATATTTTATAATATTTTTATAATAATAATTTTATATGAATGAACACTTTTGAATAATGTTTTTGTTATTAATAATACATATATAATAATATTATAGGAAGGATAATATACAAATAAATATATATAAATGTTTTTGATCATAATAAAAATACATATTTTATAATATTTTTATAATAATAATTATATATGAATGAACACTTTTTAATAATGTTTTTGTTATTAATAATACATATATAATAATATTATAGGAAGGATAATATGCAAATAAATATTCACAGTTTTTTTTATCATAATATAAATACATATTTTAAAGTTTTTTATAATGATAATAATATATGAATGAACACTTTTTAGTAATGTTTTTGTAATTAATAATACAAATATAATAATATTATAGAAACAATAATATGCAAATAAATATTGACAGGTTTTTTTGATCATAATATAAATACATAGTTTAAAGTTTTTTTATAATAATAATTATATATGAATGAACACTTTTTAGTAATGTTTTTGTTATGAATAATACATATATAATAATATTATAGGAAGGATAATATACAAATAAATATATATAAATGTTTTTGATCATAATATAAATACATATTTTATAATATTTTTATAATAATAATTATATATGAATGAACACTTTTTAATAATGTTTTTGTTATTAATAATACATATATAATAATATTATAGGAAGGATAATATACAAATAAATATATATAAATGTTTTTGATCATAATATAAATACATATTTTATAATATTTTTATAATTATAATTATATATGAATGAACACTTTTTAATAATGTTTTTAATAATAATAATACATATATATTAATATTATAGTAAGGATAATATGCAATTAAATATTGACAGGTTTTTTTTATCATATTATAAATACATATTTTAAAATTTTTATATAAAAATAATTATATATGAATGAACACTTTTTAATGATGTTTTTGTAATTAATAATACATATATAATAATATTATAGGAAGGATAATATGCAAATAAATATTCACAGGTTTTTTTTATCATAATATAAATACATATTTTAAAGTTTTTTATAATAATAATTATATATGAATGAACACTTTTTAGTAATGTTTTTGTAATTAATAATACAAATATAATAATATTATAGAAACGATAATATGAAAATAAATATTGACAGGTTTTTTTGATCATAATATAAATACATAGTTTAAAGTTTTTTTATAATTATAATTATATATGAATGAACACTTTTTAATAATGTTTTTGTTATGAATAATACATATATAATAATATTATAGGAAGGATAATATACAAATAAATATATATAAATGTTTTTGATCATAATATAAATACATATTTTATAATATTTTTATAATTATAATTATGTATGAATAAACACTTTTTAATAATGTTTTTAATAATAATAATACATATATATTAATATTATAGTAAGGATAATATGCAATTAAATATTGACAGGTTTTTTATCATAATATAAATACATATTTTAAAATTTTTATATAAAAATAATTATATATGAATGAACACTTTTTAATGATGTTTTTGTAATTAATAATACATATATAATAATATTATAGGAAGGATAATATGCAAATAAATATTCACAGGTTTTTTTATCATAATATAAATACATATTTTAAAGTTTTTTATAATAATTATTATATATGAATGAACACTTTTTAGTAATGTTTTTGTAATTAATAATACAAATATAATAATATTATAGAAACGATAATATGCAAATAAATATTGACAGGTTTTTTTGATCATAATATAAATACATAGTTTAAAGTTTTTTTATAATTATAATTATATATGAATGAACACTTTTTAATAATGTTTTTAATAATAATAATACATATATATTAATATTATAGTAAGGATAATATGCAATTAAATATTGACAGGTTTTTTTAATCATAATATAAATACATATTTTACAATTTTTATATAAAAATAATTATATATGAATGAACACTTTTTAGTAATGTTTTTGTAATTAATAATACAAATATAACAATATTATAGAAACGATAATATGCAAATAAATATTGACAGGTTTTTTTATCATAATATAAATACATATTTTAAAATTTTTATATAAAAATAATTATATATGAATGAACACTTTTTAGTAATGTTTTTGTAATTAATAATACAAATATAATAATATTATAGAAACGATAATATGCAAATAAATATTGACAGGTTTTTTTGATCATAATATAAATACATAGTTTAAAGTTTTTTATAATTATAATTATATATGAATGAACACTTTTTAATAATGTTTTTGTTATGAATAATACATATATAATAATATTATAGGAAGGATAATATACAAATAAATATATATAAATGTTTTTGATCATAATATAAATACATATTTTATAATATTTTTATAATAATAATAATATATGAATGAACACTTTTTAATAATGTTTTTGTTATTAATAATACATATATAATAATATTATAGGAGGGATAATATACAAATAAATATATATAAATGTTTTTGATCATAATATAAATACATATTTTATAATATTTTTATAATTATAATTATATATGAATGAACACTTTTTAATAATGTTTTTAATAATAATAATACATATATATTAATATTATAGTAAGGATAATATGCAATTAAATATTGACAGGTTTTTTTATTATAATATAAATACATATTTTAAAATTTTTATATAAAAATAATTATATATGAATGAACACTTTTTAGTAATGTTTTTGTAATTAATAATACAAATATAATAATATTATAGAAACGATAATATGCAAATAAATATTGACAGGTTTTTTTGATCATAATATAAATACATAGTTTAAAGTTTTTTTATAATTATAATTATATATGAATGAACACTTTTTAATAATGTTTTTGTTATGAATAATACATATATAATAATATTATAGGAAGGATAATATACAAATAAATATATATAAATGTATTTGATCATAATATAAATACATATTTTATAATATTTTTATAATAATAATAATATATGAATGAACACTTTTTAATAATGTTTTTGTTATTAATAATACATATATAATAATATTATAGGAAGGATAATATACAAATAAATATATATAAATGTTTTTGATCATAATATAAATACATATTTTATAATATTTTTATAATAATAATTATATATGAATGAACACTTTTGAATAATGTTTTTGTTATTAATAATACATATATAATAATATTATAGGAAGGATAATATACAAATAAATATATATAAATGTTTTTGATCATAATATAAATACATATTTTATAATATTTTTATAATACTAATTATATATGAATGAACACTTTTTAATAATGTGTTTGTTATTAATAATACATATATAATAATATTATAGGAAGGATAATATACAAATAAATATATATAAATGTTTTTGATCATAATATAAATACATATTTTATAATATTTTTATAATTATAATTATATATGAATGAACACTTTTTAATAATGTTTTTAATAATAATAATACATATATATTAATATTATAGTAAGGATAATACGCAATTAAATATTGACAGGTTTTTTTATCAAATATAAATACTTATTTTAAAATCTTTATATAAAGATAATTATATATGAATGAAAACTTTTTAATGATGTTTTTGTAATTAATAATACATATATAATAATATTATAGGAAGGATAATATGCAAATAAATATTCACAGGTTTTTTTATCATAATATAAATACATATTTTAAAGTTTTTTATAATAATAATAATATATGAATGAACACTTTTTAGTAATGTTTTTGTAATTAATAATACAAATATAATAATATTATAGAAACGATAATATGCAAATAGATATTGACAGGTTTTTTTGATCATAATATAAATACATAGTTTAAAGTTTTTTTATAATAATAATTATATATGAATGAACACTTTTTAGTAATGTTTTTGTAATTAATAATACAAATATAATAATATTATAGAAACGATAATATGCAAATAAATATTGACAGGTTTTTTTGATCATAATATAAATACATAGTTTAAAGTTTTTTATAATTATAATTATATATGAATGAACACTTTTTAATAATGTTTTTGTTATGAATAATACATATATAATAATATTATAGGAAGGATAATATACAAATAAATATATATAAATGTTTTTGATCATAATATAAATACATATTTTATAATATTTTTATAATAATAATAATATATGAATGAACACTTTTTAATAATGTTTTTGTTATTAATAATACATATATAATAATATTATAGGAGGGATAATATACAAATAAATATATATAAATGTTTTTGATCATAATATAAATACATATTTTATAATATTTTTATAATTATAATTATATATGAATGAACACTTTTTAATAATGTTTTTAATAATAATAATACATATATATTAATATTATAGTAAGGATAATATGCAATTAAATATTGACAGGTTTTTTTATCATAATATAAATACATATTTTAAAATGTTTATATAAAAATAATTATATATGAATGAACACTTTTTAGTAATGTTTTTGTAATTAATAATACAAATATAATAATATTATAGAAACGATAATATGCAAATAAATATTGACAGGTTTTTTTGATCATAATATAAATACATAGTTTAAAGTTTTTTTATAATTATAATTATATATGAATGAACACTTTTTAATAATGTTTTTGTTATGAATAATACATATATAATAATATTATAGGAAGGATAATATACAAATAAATATATATAAATGTTTTTGATCATAATATAAATACATATTTTATAATATTTTTATAAAAATAATAATATATGAATGAACACTTTTTAATAATGTTTTTGTTATTAATAATACATATATAATAATATTATAGGTAGGATAATATACAAATAAATATATATAAATGTTTTTGATCATAATATAAATACATATTTTATAATATTTTTATAATAATAATTATATATGAATGAACAATTTTGAATAATGTTTTTGTTATTAATAATACATATATAATAATATTATAGGAAGGATAATATACAAATAAATATATATAAATGTTTTTGATCATAATATAAATACATATTTTATAATATTTTTATAATACTAATTATATATGAATGAACACTTTTTAATAATTTTTTTGTTATTAATAATACATATATAATAATATTATAGGAAGGATAATATACAAATAAATATATATAAATGTTTTTGATCATAATATAAATACATATTTTATAATATTTTTATAATTATAATTATATATGAATGAACACTTTTTAATAATGTTTTTAATAATAATAATACATATATATTAATATTATAGTAAGGATAATACGCAATTAAATATTGACAGGTTTTTTTATCAAATATAAATACTTATTTTAAAATCTTTATATAAAGATAATTATATATGAATGAAAACTTTTTAATGATGTTTTTGTAATTAATAATACATATATAATAATATTATAGGAAGGATAATATGCAAATAAATATTCACAGGTTTTTTTATCATAATATAAATACATATTTTAAAGTTTTTTATAATAGACATAGACATAGACATAGACATGTTTTATTCATGAATTTAGTACAAATTATACAATGTACATCTCAATCGTCAAATACATTTTATGGTCTAGTAGCATTTAAATCAAAACGAAAAATAATTAGTTAAATCTATTTTATTCTAAAGATTTAAACAAATAAGTCAAATAAAAATGCCATGTTGAATGAGATCAGGCAGACAGGAATTCTTCGGTACTGTAAAACTCACCTTCCACCAAATAGTTTTTCAGTAATTTCCCAAAACCATTAGAACCCAACCTTGAACTGCACTGCTTTACTTCTTCAGGAAGCCTATTAAAGAAAAATGGGCCCGAAAAATTTGCATTCCTTTCAGAAAGGGTCAGACGATGACATGGAGTACGAAGATCTCCTCCATGCCTAGTGGGGTATCTATGACATTGACCAACCGATGGAATATCCTTCAGATGATTTACTGCAGACATTATTGCTCTGTAGATGAATATAGAAGGCAAAGTTAAAATGTTGTTCTCCCGGAAGACTCCTCTGCATGAATGGAGTGGTGGTAAGCAATTGAGGATACGCACTGCCCTTTTTTGTACGGTAAAGACCTTATCACCATGGGAAGAACCACCCCAGACTTCAATACCATAAGTCATGACTGAGAAAAAACAACCATAGTAGACTGCAACTAACATTTCCCAGTCAAGAAGAGGTTGCAACGTCCTAAGTGCATGGCAGATGCGGTTCAACTTGCAACAAAGCTGTGATACATGATTGGACCATGACAACATTTTATCCACAGTTAGACCTAAAAATTTCACAACAGAGCACTCTTCTATCTCGAACTTATTCAACGAGACGGATTCAGGGATCTTATTGAGAGTTAGGAATTGCATGAAAACGGACTTATCGGAGTTTAGTCTAAGATTGTTCAGCGATAACCAACTTAAAAGTGAACTAACTGACTCTTCAACTCGAGATTGCAAATTGGAACATGGACCTCCAAACAGTAAGGTTGTGTCATCCGCATAGAAGATTGATTTAGCTGAATGAAGATGTGCTGATAGATCATTAATATACACGATAAAAAGCAATGGTCCGAGAATACTACCCTGAGGAACCCCGAACTTGCATTCAGCGAGATGCGACCGAAATCCTGAAATCTCAACAAATTGCATTCTATTTGAAAGATACGATCGGAACCAAGCTAGTGGAACTCCTCGAACACCATATTTTTCCAGTTTCTCACAAAGAATATTGTGATTAACTGTATCGAAAGCTTTCGAAAGATCACAGAATACACTCAGGGCCGGTTTGCGCTGTTCAAGGTTGGATAATACATCCTGAACAAACTCAACAATTGCTTGAGTGGTTGAGCGACCCGCTCTGAAGCCGTATTGGTTTTGTATGAGAATGTTATTCATGTCTAGATGATTCATTAACCTGGAATACATAACCTTCTCCATTACCTTTGATAAAGTGCAAAGAAGAGCAACCGGCCTATAGTTGTTAACATCGCATTTGTCACCTTTCTTGAAGACCGGGACAATCTTTGCTGTTTTGTAAATATCGGGGAAAATACCTGATGACATGGAAGCATTAAACAGATAAACTAAAGGGTCTAAAATGGATGTGTACATTTGCTTTAAAAGAGAGCTGGATATTTCGTCAGAGCCTGTAGATGTTTTTGATTTAAGCGATTGAATTGCTTGCTCTATCTCTCTGGAAGAAACTGGAGACAAAAACAAAGAATGCATTGGAGGGGTCTGCTGGACAAGATTGACTGCAGTAGACGATTCACCGAATGTAGATCCAACAAAAGAACCTGAGAAATGTTTCGAAAAAAGATTTACTACTTCAGAAGGTGACTGAACCAATGAATCCTGGGATTTTAAGATGGGTAAAGAAGGAGGTTTCAACTCACAGGTCTCTCTACGAACAATATGCCAAAGGGCCTTTTGCATGCAGTCAGCTTTCTCTAATTCACATGAGATATCTGTACGTTTTTCCTGAATCAAAAGCCTCCTGAACAGTTTTTTTCTCTCTTTCAAAAGTGCTTTCAAGGCTGGATCCTTAGTATTTCGGACGAGAATACCCAAATCGACATTACTATTGGCAAAATCTTTCAACTCCTTACTCAATGGTTTTTTGTTTCTCCCCCTTTTTTTCTTAATTTTCTTCAAAGGAAATGATCTATTAAAACATGTTTTGACAATACCATGAAAAAATTCGAATTTACTGTTTACTTCATTGACCTGGTGCAATCTACTCCAATCTACCTGAGACAAAATTTCCTTAAAATTAGAAATATTACGTTTACAGAAGGATCGTTTCTTAACAAATAATTCTGTTAGTTTGCAACTGGTTCTTATAGATACTAGCTGAGAATCATGATCTGATAATGTGTTTATAAATGAACGACATGAAACTATTTCAGTGTTTAAATTGGTAACAACATTGTCAAGGAGGGTTTCACTGGTGTCAGTGATTCTAGTGGCATGATTAACTAATTCACGTAAATTGAAAGATAAAAAGATATTTCTTAGCTTCTCAATACTTGGATTAACAGAATTAAGAAAATCAATATTCCAATCTCCACACAGTACAATTAACATATTATTTTTCAATAGATGATGAATTAACTTTTCAAATGAGTTAATAAATTCTTGTTCATTATTGTGTGGAGGTCTGTACAAACAAACAATTAAAAAATTCAAGTCATCATTAAAAACAATACTATTTACAATTTTAATATTTACAACGCAAAACTCGAAGGAATTGGCTTTACATAGCTTCTGAACCATGTTATTTCTATAATTTGACACTTTAAGATTAAACATACTATGGTTGTTATAGTAGATACAAACACCACCACCCAAACCTGAACCTCGACAAAACTTAGAGACACAAGTGAAATTAGGAACAATAAGAGGCTCGTCCTCATGCAGCCAGTGTTCCGAGAGACACAGTATGTCTGGAGGCTGGCTCCAGGAGGCGCAAAGCTCATCTATTTTGTGTCGTGCACTTCTTATGTTGAGATGGTAAATACAAAAATCAGTTGACGTTAATTTGTCGGGTTCAAGTCTGAGTCGAGTTTCCTTTCTAAAAAATCATTTTCAAACGGAGATTTTGCAATTGCTGGTAACGGTGGGAAGTCATCATTGGAAGAGAATGTGGACTCTCTGAAGGAACTATTGATGTTAAGGGTCTGGCTTTCTCTGAATGGCTCTGCTGATGATGGGGAGGAAGGTGAAGGCTGTGGTGAAGTTTGAGATGTCACATCAGGGTAAGGTTCAATAAGAGAGGTTGTGTTGAATAAGGCGTCTACGGCAGTAGGGGCACTTCTCTCAGCAGATGGACCACCTCTTTCAGCTTCACACATCCTGGAAGGTGTAACAAGACCAGAAGGTGTAACAAGACCATCAGTTAAAACCGGAGCTGTGGTAGATGACTGACTCTTGGCTCGCCTGATGAACTTGGTGATGTGACTAGCTAAACTCTGTTTACCACGCCGGCTGTAGTGGAGTCCATGTCTTGTAAAATCCTGTCTCGTAAGGACGGTGTTTACATCATGATAAAACAGTTTGAGGTTTCCAGTATAGTTTTTTATTGCATTTGCTAGAGTGTGGTTACTGAAGTATATGCTGTTATTGAGAGAGGAGTCATCGTGACGATAAGGCACACTGTTGATGAGGATGTTGGTTTTGAGTTTAAGTAACTGTATAATAATAATAATATATGAATGAACACTTTTTAGTAATGTTTTTGTAATTAATAATACAAATATAATAATATTATAGAAACGATAATATGCAAATAGATATTGACAGGTTTTTTTGATCATAATATAAATACATAGTTTAAAGTTTTTTTATAATAATAATTATATATGAATGAACACTTTTTAGTAATGTTTTTGTAATTAATAATACAAATATAATAATATTATAGAAACGATAATATGTAAATAAATATTGACAGGTTTTTTGATCATAATATAAATACATAGTTTAAAGTTTTTTATAATTATAATTATATATGAATGAACACTTTTTAATAATGTTTTTGTTATGAATAATACATATATAATAATATTATAGAAAGGATAATATACAAATAAATATATATAAATGTTTTTGATCATAATATAAATACATATTTTATAATATTTTTATAATAATAATAATATATGAATGAACACTTTTTAATAATGTTTTTGTTATTAATAATACATATATAATAATATTATAGGAAGGATAATATACAAATAAATATATATAAATGTTTTTGATCATAATATAAATACATATTTTATAATATTTTTATAATAATAATTATATATGAATGAACACTTTTTAATAATGTTTTTGTTATTAATAATACATATATAATAATATTATAGGAAGGATAATATACAAATAAATATATATAAATGTTTTTGATCATAATATAAATACATATTTTATAATATTTTTATAATTATAATTATATATGAATGAACACTTTTTAATAATGTTTTTGTTATAAATAATACATATATAATAATATTATAGGAAGGATAATATACAAATAAATATATATAAATGTTTTTGATCATAATATAAATACATATTTTATAATATTTTTATAATAATAATAATAATATATGAATGAACACTTTTTAATAATGTTTTTGTTATTAATAATACATATATAATAATATTATATGAAGGATAATATACAAATAAATATATATAAATGTTTTTGATCATAATATAAATACATATTTTATAATATTTTTATAATAATAATTATATATGAATGAACACTTTTTAATAATGTTTTTGTTATTAATAATACATATATAATAATATTATAGGAAGGATAATATACAAATAAATATATATAAATGTTTTTGATCATAATATAAATACATATTTTATAATATTTTTATAATAATAATTATATATGAATGAACACTTTTTAATAATGTTTTTGTTATTAATAATACATATATAATAATATTATAGGAAGGATAATATACAAATAAATATAAATACATATTTTATAATATTTTTTATAATTATAATTATATATGAATGAACACTTTTTAATAATGATTTTAATAATAATAATACATATATATTAATATTATAGTAAGGATAATATGCAATTAAATATTGACAGGTTTTTTTTATCATAATATAAATACATATTTTAAAATTTTTATATAAAAATTATTATATATGAATGAACACTTTTTAATGATGTTTTTGTAATTAATAATACATATATAATAATATTATAGGAAGGATAATATGCAAATAAATATTCACAGGTTTTTTTTATCATAATATAAATACATATTTTAAAGTTTTTTTATTATATTAATTATATATGAATGAACACTTTTTAGTAATGTTTTTGTAATAATAATACAAATATAATAATATTATAGAAACGATAATATGCAAATAAATATTGACAGGTTTTTTTGATCATAATATAAATACAAAGTTTAAAGTTTTTTTATAATTATAATTATATATGAATGAACACTTTTTAATAATGTTTTTGTTATGAATAATACATATATAATAATATTATAGGAAGGATAATATACAAATAAATATATATAAATGTTTTTGATTATAATATAAATACATATTTTATAATATTTTTATAATAATAATTATATATGAATGAACACTTTTGAATAATGTTTTTGTTATTAATAATACATATATAATAATATTATAGGAAGGATAATATACAAATAAATATATATAAATGTTTTTGATCATAATATAAATACATATTTTATAATATTTTTATAATTATTATTATACATGAATGAACACTTTTTAATAATGTTTTTAATAATAATAATACATATATATTAATATTATAGTAAGGATAATATGCAATTAAATATTGACAGGTTTTTTTTATCATAATATAAATACATATTTTAAAATTTTTATATAAAAATAATTATATATGAATGAACACTTTTTAATGATGTTTTTGTTATTAATAATACATATATAATAATATTATAGGAAGGATAATATACAAATAAATATATATAAATGTTTTTGATCATAATATAAATACATATTTTATAATATTTTTATAATAATAATTATATATGAATGAACACTTTTGAATAATGTTTTTGTTATTAATAATACATATATAATAATATTATAGGAAGGATAATATACAAATAAATATATATAAATGTTTTTGATCATAATATAAATACATATTTTATAATATTTTTATAATTATAATTATATATGAATGAACACTTTTTAATAATGTTTTTAATAATAATAATACATATATGATAATATTATAGTAAGGATAATATGCAATTAAATATTGACAGGTTTTTTTTATCATAATATAAATACATATTTTATAATTTTTATATAAAAATAATTATATATGAATGAACACTTTTTAATGATGTTTTTGTTATTAATAATACATATATAATAATATTATAGGAAGGATAATATACAAATAAATATATATAAATGTTTTTGATCATAATATAAATACATATTTTATAATATTTTTATAATAATAATTATATATGAATGAACACTTTTGAATAATGTTTTTGTTATTAATAATACATATATAATAATATTATAGGAAGGATAATATACAAATAAATATATATAAATGTTTTCGATCATAATATAAATACATATTTTATAATATTTTTATAATAATAATTATATATGAATGAACACTTTTTAATAATGTTTTTGTTATTAATAATACATATATAATAATATTATAGGAAGGATAATATGCAAATAAATATTCACAGGTTTTTTTATCATAATATAAATACATATTTTAAAGTTTTTTATAATAATAATAATATATGAATGAACACTTTTTAGTAATGTTTTTGTAATTAATAATACAAATATAATAATATTATAGAAACGATAATATGCAAATAAATATTGACAGGTTTTTTTGATCATAATATAAATACATAGTTTAAAGTTTTTTTATAATTATAATTATATATGAATGAACACTTTTTAGTAATGTTTTTGTAATTAATAATACAAATATAATAATATTATAGAAACGATAATATGCAAATAAATATTGACAGGTTTTTTTGATCATAATATAAATACATAGTTTAAAGTTTTTTTATAATTATAATTATATATGAATGAACACTTTTTAATAATGTTTTTGTTATGAATAATACATATATAATAATATTATAGGAAGGATAATATACAAATAAATATATATAAATGTTTTTGATCATAATATAAATACATATTTTATAATATTTTTATAATAATAATTATATATGAATGAACACTTTTGAATAATGTTTTTGTTATTAATAATACATATATAATAATATTATAGGAAGGATAATATACAAATAAATATATATAAATGTTTTTGATCATAATATAAATACATATTTTATAATATTTTTATAATAATAATTATATATGAATGAACACTTTTGAATAATGTTTTTGTTATTAATAATACATATATAATAATATTATAGGAAGGATAATATACAAATAAATATATATAAATGTTTTTGATCATAATATAAATACATATTTTATAATATTTTTATAATTATAATTATATATGAATGAACACTTTTTAATAATGTTTTTAATAATAATAATACATATATATTAATACTATAGTAAGGATAATATGCAATTAAATATTGACAGGTTTTTTTTATCATAATATAAATACATATTTTAAATTTTTATATAAAAATAATTATATATAAATGAACACTTTTTAATGATGTTTTTGTTATTAATAATACATATATAATAATATTATAGGAAGGATAATATACAAATAAATATATATAAATGTTTTTGATCATAATATAAATGTATATTTTATAATATTTTTATAATAATAATTATATATGAATGAACACTTTTGAATAATGTTTTTGTTATTAATAATACATATATAATAATATTATAGGAAGGATAATATACAAATAAATATATATAAATGTTTTTGATCATAATATAAATACATATTTTATAATATTTTTATAATTATTATTATACATGAATGAACACTTTTTAATAATGTTTTTAATAATAATAATACATATATATTAATATTATAGTAAGGATAATATGCAATTAAATATTGACAGGTTTTTTTTATCATAATATAAATACATATTTTAAAATTTTTATATAAAAATAATTATATATGAATGAACACTTTTTAATGATGTTTTTGTTATTAATAATACATATATAATAATATTATAGGAAGGATAATATACAAATAAATATATATAAATGTTTTTGATCATAATATAAATACATATTTTATAATATTTTTATAATAATAATTATATATGAATGAACACTTTTGAATAATGTTTTTGTTATTAATAATACATATATAATAATATTATAGGAAGGATAATATACAAATAAATATATATAAATGTTTTTGATCATAATATAAATACATATTTTATAATATTTTTATAATTATAATTATATATGAATGAACACTTTTTAATAATGTTTTTAATAATAATAATACATATATATTAATATTATAGGAAGGATAATATGCAATTAAATATTGACAGGTTTTTTTTTATCATAATATAAATACATCTTTTAAAGTTTTTTATAATAATAATTATATATGAATGAACACTTTTTAGTAATGTTTTTGTAATTAATAATACAAATATAATAATATTATAGAAACAATAATATGCAAATAAATATTGACAGGTTTTTTTGATCATAATATAAATACATAGTTTAAAGTTTTTTTATAATTATAATTATATATGAATGAACACTTTTTAATAATGTTTTTGTTATGAATAATACATATATAATAATATTATAGGAAGGATAATATACAAATAAATATATAAAAATGTTTTTGATCATAATATAAATACATATTTTATAATATTTTTATAATTATAATTATATATGAATGAACACTTTTTAATAATGTTTTTAATAATAATAATACATATATATTAATATTATAGTAAGGATAATATGCAATTAAATATTGACAGGTTTTTTTTATCATAATATAAATACATATTTTATAATTTTTATATAAAAATAATTATATATGAATGAACACTTTTTAATGATGTTTTTGTTATTAATAATACATATATAGGAAGGATAATATACAAATAAATATATATAAATGTTTTTGATCATAATATAAATACATATTTTATAATATTTTTATAATAATAATTATATATGAATGAACACTTTTTAATAATGTTTTTGTTATTAATAATACATATATAATAATATTATAGGAAGGATAATATGCAAATAAATATTCACAGGTTTTTTTATCATAATATAAATACATATTTTAAAGTTTTTTATAATAATAATAATATATGAATGAACACTTTTTAGTAATGTTTTTGTAATTAATATTACAAATATAATAATATTATAGAAACGATAATATGCAAATAAATATTGACAGGTTTTTTTGATCATAATATAAATACATAGTTTAAAGTTTTTTTATAATAATAATTATATATGAATGAACACTTTTTAGTAATGTTTTTGTAATTAATAATACAAATATAATAATATTATAGAAACGATAATATGCAAATAAATATTGACAGGTTTTTTTGATCATAATATAAATACATAGTTTAAAGTTTTTTTATAATTATAATTATATATGAATGAACACTTTTTAATAATGTTTTTGTTATGAATAATACATATATAATAATATTATAGGAAGGATAATATACAAATAAATATATATAAATTTTTTTGATCATAATATAAATACATATTTTATAATATTTTTATAATAATAATTATATATGAATGAACACTTTTGAATAATGTTTTTGTTATTAATAATACATATATAATAATATTATAGGAAGGATAATATACAAATAAATATATATAAATGTTTTCGATCATAATATAAATACATATTTTATAATATTTTTATAATAATAATTATATATGAATGAACACTTTTTAATAATGTTTTTGTTATTAATAATACATATATAATAATATTATAGGAAGGATAATATGCAAATAAATATTCACAGGTTTTTTTATCATAATATAAATACATATTTTAAAGTTTTTTATAATAATAATAATATATGAATGAACACTTTTTAGTAATGTTTTTGTAATTAATAATACAAATATAATAATATTATAGAAACGATAATATGCAAATAAATATTGACAGGTTTTTTTGATCATAATATAAATACATAGTTTAAAGTTTTTTTATAATTATAATTATATATGAATGAACACTTTTTAGTAATGTTTTTGTAATTAATAATACAAATATAATAATATTATAGAAACGATAATATGCAAATAAATATTGACAGGTTTTTTTGATCATAATATAAATACATAGTTTAAAGTTTTTTTATAATTATAATTATATATGAATGAACACTTTTTAATAATGTTTTTGTTATGAATAATACATATATAATAATATTATAGGAAGGATAATATACAAATAAATATATATAAATGTTTTGATCATAATATAAATACATATTTTATAATATTTTTATAATAATAATTATATATGAATGAACACTTTTGAATAATGTTTTTGTTATTAATAATACATATATAATAATATTATAGGAAGGATAATATACAAATAAATATATATAAATGTTTTTGATCATAATATAAATACATATTTTATAATATTTTTATAATAATAATTATATATGAATGAACACTTTTGAATAATGTTTTTGTTATTAATAATACATATATAATAATATTATAGGAAGGATAATATACAAATAAATATATATATAAATGTTTTTGATCATAATATAAATACATATTTTATAATATTTTTATAATTATAATTATATATGAATGAACACTTTTTAATAATGTTTTTAATAATAATAATACATATATATTAATACTATAGTAAGGATAATATGCAATTAAATATTGACAGGTTTTTTTTATCATAATATAAATACATATTTTAAATTTTTATATAAAAATAATTATATATAAATGAACACTTTTTAATGATGTTTTTGTTATTAATAATACATATATAATAATATTATAGGAAGGATAATATACAAATAAATATATATAAATGTTTTTGATCATAATATAAATGTATATTTTATAATATTTTTATAATAATAATTATATATGAATGAACACTTTTGAATAATGTTTTTGTTATTAATAATACATATATAATAATATTATAGGAAGGATAATATACAAATAAATATATATAAATGTTTTTGATCATAATATAAATACATATTTTATAATATTTTTATAATTATTATTATACATGAATGAACACTTTTTAATAATGTTTTTAATAATAATAATACATATATATTAATATTATAGTAAGGATAATATGCAATTAAATATTGACAGGTTTTTTTTATCATAATATAAATACATATTTTAAAATTTTTATATAAAAATAATTATATATGAATGAACACTTTTTAATGATGTTTTTGTTATTAATAATACATATATAATAATATTATAGGAAGGATAATATACAAATAAATATATATAAATGTTTTTGATCATAATATAAATACATATTTTATAATATTTTTATAATAATAATTATATATGAATGAACACTTTTGAATAATGTTTTTGTTATTAATAATACATATATAATAATATTATAGGAAGGATAATATACAAATAAATATATATAAATGTTTTTGATCATAATATAAATACATATTTTATAATATTTTTATAATTATAATTATATATGAATGAACACTTTTTAATAATGTTTTTAATAATAATAATACATATATATTAATATTATAGGAAGGATAATATGCAATTAAATATTGACAGGTTTTTTTTATCATAATATAAATACATCTTTTAAAGTTTTTTATAATAATAATTATATATGAATGAACACTTTTTAGTAATGTTTTTGTAATTAATAATACAAATATAATAATATTATAGAAACAATAATATGCAAATAAATATTGACAGGTTTTTTTGATCATAATATAAATACATAGTTTAAAGTTTTTTTATAATTATAATTATATATGAATGAACACTTTTTAATAATGTTTTTGTTATGAATAATACATATATAATAATATTATAGGAAGGATAATATACAAATAAATATATAAAAATGTTTTTGATCATAATATAAATACATATTTTATAATATTTTTATAATTATAATTATATATGAATGAACACTTTTTAATAATGTTTTTAATAATAATAATACATATATATTAATATTATAGTAAGGATAATATGCAATTAAATATTGACAGGTTTTTTTTATCATAATATAAATACATATTTTATAATTTTTATATAAAAATAATTATATATGAATGAACACTTTTTAATGATGTTTTTGTTATTAATAATACATATATAGGAAGGATAATATACAAATAAATATATATAAATGTTTTTGATCATAATATAAATACATATTTTATAATATTTTTATAATAATAATTATATATGAATGAACACTTTTTAATAATGTTTTTGTTATTAATAATACATATATAATAATATTATAGGAAGGATAATATGCAAATAAATATTCACAGGTTTTTTTATCATAATATAAATACATATTTTAAAGTTTTTTATAATAATAATAATATATGAATGAACACTTTTTAGTAATGTTTTTGTAATTAATATTACAAATATAATAATATTATAGAAACGATAATATGCAAATAAATATTGACAGGTTTTTTTGATCATAATATAAATACATAGTTTAAAGTTTTTTTATAATAATAATTATATATGAATGAACACTTTTTAGTAATGTTTTTGTAATTAATAATACAAATATAATAATATTATAGAAACGATAATATGCAAATAAATATTGACAGGTTTTTTTGATCATAATATAAATACATAGTTTAAAGTTTTTTTATAATTATAATTATATATGAATGAACACTTTTTAATAATGTTTTTGTTATGAATAATACATATATAATAATATTATAGGAAGGATAATATACAAATAAATATATATAAATTTTTTTGATCATAATATAAATACATATTTTATAATATTTTTATAATAATAATAATATATGAATGAACACTTTTTAATAATGTTTTTGTTATGAATAATACATATATAATAATATTATAGGAAGGATAATATACAAATAAATATATATAAATGTTTTTGATCATAATATAAATACATATTTTATAATATTTTTATAATAATAATTATATATGAATGAACACTTTTTAATAATGTTTTTGTTATTAATAATACATATATAATAATATTATAGGAAAGATAATATACAAATAAATATATATAAATGTTTTTGATCATAATATAAATACATATTTTATAATATTTTTATAATTATAATTATATATGAATGAACACTTTTTAATAATGTTTTTAATAATAATAATACATATATATTAATATTATAGTAAGGATAATATGCAATTAAATATTGACAGGTTTTTTTTATCATAATATAAATACATATTTTAAAATTTTTATATAAAAATAATTATATATGAATGAACACTTTTTAATGATGTTTTTGTAATTAATAATACATATATAATAATATTATAGGAAGGATAATATGCAAATAAATATTCACAGGTTTTTTTTATCATAATATAAATACATATTTTAAAGTTTTTTATAATAATAATTATATATGAATGAACACTTTTTAGTAATGTTTTTGTAATTAATAATACAAATATAATAATATTATAGAAACGATAATATGAAAATAAATATTGACAGGTTTTTTTGATCATAATATAAATACATAGTTTAAAGTTTTTTTATAATTATAATTATATATGAATGAACACTTTTTAATAATGTTTTTGTTATGAATAATACATATATAATAATATTATAGGAAGAATAATATACAAATAAATATATAAAAATGTTTTTGATCATAATATAAATACATATTTTATAATATTTTTATAATTATAATTATATATGAATGAACACTTTTTAATAATGTTTTTAATAATAATAATACATATATATTAATATTATAGTAAGGATAATATGCAATTAAATATTGACAGGTTTTTTTTTTATCATAATATAAATACATATTTTATAATTTTTATATAAAAATAATTATATATGAATGAACACTTTTTAATGATGTTTTTGTTATTAATAATACATATATAATAATATTATAGGAAGGATAATATACAAATAAATATATATAAATGTTTTTGATCATAATATAAATACATATTTTATAATATTTTTATAATAATAATTATATATGAATGAACACTTTTTAATGATGTTTTTGTAATTAATAATACATATATAATAATATTATAGGAAGGATAATATGCAAATAAATATTCACAGGTTTTTTTGATCATAATATAAATACATAGTTTAAAGTTTTTTTATAATTATAATTATATATGAATGAACACTTTTTAATAATGTTTTTGTTATGAATAATGCATATATAATAATATTATAGGAAGGATAATTTACAAATAAATATATATAAATGTTTTTGATCATAATATAAATACATATTTTATAATATTTTTATAATTATAATTATATATGAATGAACACTTTTTAATAATGTTTTTAATAATAATAATACATATACATTAATATTATAGTAAGGATAATATGCAATTAAATATTGACAGGTTTTTTTTTATCATAATATAAATACATATTTTATAATTTTTATATAAAAATAATTATATATGAATGAACACTTTTTAATGATGTTTTTGTTATTAATAATACATATATAATAATATTATAGGAAGGATAATATACAAATAAATATATATAAATGTTTTTGATCATAATATAAATACATATTTTATAATATTTTTATAATAATAATTATATATGAATGAACACTTTTTAATGATGTTTTTGTAATTAATAATACATATATAATAATATTATAGGAAGGATAATATGCAAATAAATATTCACAGGTTTTTTTGATCATAATATAAATACATAGTTTAAAGTTTTTTTATAATTATAATTATATATGAATGAACACTTTTTAATAATGTTTTTGTTATGAATAATACATATATAATAATATTATAGGAAGGATAATTTACAAATAAATATATATAAATGTTTTTGATCATAATATAAATACATATTTTATAATATTTTTATAATTATAATTATATATGAATGAACACATTTTAATAATGTTTTTAATAATAATAATACATATATATTAAAATTATAGTAAGGATAATATGCAATTAAATATTGACAGGTTTTTTTTATCATAATATAAATACATATTTTAAAATTTTTATATAAAAATAATTTTATATGAATGAACACTTTTTAATGATGTTTTTGTAATTACTAATACATATATAATAATATTATAGGAAGGATAATATGCAAATAAATATTCACAGTTTTTTTTTATCATAATATAAATACATATTTTAAAGTTTTTTATAATAATAATTATATATGAATGAACACTTTTTAGTAATGTTTTTGTAATTAATAATACAAATATAATAATATTATAGAAACGATAATATGAAAATAAATATTGACAGGTTTTTTTGATCATAATATAAATACATAGTTTAAAGTTTTTTTATAATTATAATTATATATGAATGAACACTTTTTAATAATGTTTTTGTTATGAATAATACATATATAATAATATTATAGTAAGGATAATATGCAATTAAATATTGACAGGTTTTTTTTATCATAATATAAATACATAATTTATAATTTTTATATAAAAATAATTATATATGAATGAACACTTTTTAATGATGTTTTTGTTATTAATAATACATATATAATAATATTATAGGAAGGATAATATACAAATAAATATATATAAATGTTTTTGATCATAATATAAATACATATTTTATAATATTTTTATAATAAAAATTATATATGAATGAACACTTTTGAATAATGTTTTTAATAATAATAATACATATATATTAATATTATAGTAAGGATAATATGCAATTAAATATTGACAGGTTTTTTTTTTATCATAATATAAATACATATTTTATAATTTTTATATAAAAATAATTATATATGAATGAACACTTTTTAATGATGTTTTTGTTATTAATAATACATATATAATAATATTATAGGAAGGATAATATACAAATAAATATATATAAATGTTTTTGATCATAATATAAATACATATTTTATAATATTTTTATAATAATAATTATATATGAATGAACACTTTTTAATGATGTTTTTGTAATTAATAATACATATATAATAATATTATAGGAAGGATAATATGCAAATAAATATTCACAGGTTTTTTTGATCATAATATAAATACATAGTTTAAAGTTTTTTTATAATTATAATTATATATGAATGAACACTTTTTAATAATGTTTTTGTTATGAATAATACATATATAATAATATTATAGGAAGGATAATTTACAAATAAATATATATAAATGTTTTTGATCATAATATAAATACATATTTTATAATATTTTTATAATTATAATTATATATGAATGAACACATTTTAATAATGTTTTTAATAATAATAATACATATATATTAAAATTATAGTAAGGATAATATGCAATTAAATATTGACAGGTTTTTTTTATCATAATATAAATACATATTTTAAAATTTTTATATAAAAATAATTTTATATGAATGAACACTTTTTAATGATGTTTTTGTAATTAATAATACATATATAATAATATTATAGGAAGGATAATATGCAAATAAATATTCACAGTTTTTTTTTATCATAATATAAATACATATTTTAAAGTTTTTTATAATAATAATTATATATGAATGAACACTTTTTAGTAATGTTTTTGTAATTAATAATACAAATATAATAATATTATAGAAACGATAATATGAAAATAAATATTGACAGGTTTTTTTGATCATAATATAAATACATAGTTTAAAGTTTTTTTATAATTATAATTATATATGAATGAACACTTTTTAATAATGTTTTTGTTATGAATAATACATATATAATAATATTATAGGAAGGATAATATGCAAATAAATATTCACAGTTTTTTTTTATCATAATATAAATACATATTTTAAAGTTTTTTATAATAATAATTATATATGAATGAACACTTTTTAGTAATGTTTTTGTAATTAATAATACAAATATAATAATATTATAGAAACGATAATATGAAAATAAATATTGACAGGTTTTTTTGATCATAATATAAATACATAGTTTAAAGTTTTTTTATAATTATAATTATATATGAATGAACACTTTTTAATAATGTTTTTGTTATGAATAATACATATATAATAATATTATAGTAAGGATAATATGCAATTAAATATTGACAGGTTTTTTTTATCATAATATAAATACATAATTTATAATTTTTATATAAAAATAATTATATATGAATGAACACTTTTTAATGATGTTTTTGTTATTAATAATACATATATAATAATATTATAGGAAGGATAATATACAAATAAATATATATAAATGTTTTTGATCATAATATAAATACATATTTTATAATATTTTTATAATAATAATTATATATGAATGAACACTTTTGAATAATGTTTTTAATAATAATAATACATATATATTAATATTATAGTAAGGATAATATGCAATTAAATATTGACAGGTTTTTTTTTATCATAATATAAATACATATTTTATAATTTTTATATAAAAATAATTATATATGAATGAACACTTTTTAATGATGTTTTTGTTATTAATAATACATATATAATAATATTATAGGAAGGATAATATACAAATAAATATATATAAATGTTTTTGATCATAATATAAATACATATTTTATAATATTTTATAATATTTTTATAATAATAATTATATATGAATGAACACTTTTTAATGATGTTTTTGTAATTAATAATACATATATAATAATATTATAGGAAGGATAATATGCAAATAAATATTCACAGGTTTTTTTTATCATAATATAAATACATAGTTTAAAGTTTTTTTATAATTATAATTATATATGAATGAACAATTTTTAATAATGTTTTTGTTATGAATAATACATATATAATAATATTATAGGAAGGATAATTTACAAATAAATATATATAAATGTTTTTGATCATAATATAAATACATATTTTATAATATTTTTATAATTATAATTATATATGAATGAACACATTTTAATAATGTTTTTAATAATAATAATACATATATATTAAAATTATAGTAAGGATAATATGCAATTAAATATTGACAGGTTTTTTTTATCATAATATAAATACATATTTTAAAATTTTTATATAAAAATAATTTTATATGAATGAACACTTTTTAATGATGTTTTTGTAATTAATAATACATATATAATAATATTATAGGAAGGATAATATGCAAATAAATATTCACAGTTTTTTTTTATCATAATATAAATACATATTTTAAAGTTTTTTATAATAATAATTATATATGAATGAACACTTTTTAGTAATGTTTTTGTAATTAATAATACAAATATAATAATATTATAGAAACGATAATATGAAAATAAATATTGACAGGTTTTTTTGATCATAATATAAATACATAGTTTAAAGTTTTTTTATAATTATAATTATATATGAATGAACACTTTTTAATAATGTTTTTGTTATGAATAATACATATATAATAATATTATAGGAAGGATAATATGCAAATAAATATTCACAGTTTTTTTTTATCATAATATAAATACATATTTTAAAGTTTTTTATAATAATAATTATATATGAATGAACACTTTTTAGTAATGTTTTTGTAATTAATAATACAAATATAATAATATTATAGAAACGATAATATGAAAATAAATATTGACAGGTTTTTTTGATCATAATATAAATACATAGTTTAAAGTTTTTTTATAATTATAATTATATATGAATGAACACTTTTTAATAATGTTTTTGTTATGAATAATACATATATAATAATATTATAGTAAGGATAATATGCAATTAAATATTGACAGGTTTTTTTTATCATAATATAAATACATAATTTATAATTTTTATATAAAAATAATTATATATGAATGAACACTTTTTAATGATGTTTTTGTTATTAATAATACATATATAATAATATTATAGGAAGGATAATATACAAATAAATATATATAAATGTTTTTGATCATAATATAAATACATATTTTATAATATTTTTATAATAATAATTATATATGAATGAACACTTTTGAATAATGTTTTTAATAATAATAATACATATATATTAATATTATAGTAAGGATAATATGCAATTAAATATTGACAGGTTTTTTTTTTATCATAATATAAATACATATTTTATAATTTTTATATAAAAATAATTATATATGAATGAACACTTTTTAATGATGTTTTTGTTATAAATAATACATATATAATAATATTATAGGAAGGATAATATACAAATAAATATATATAAATGTTTTTGATCATAATATAAATACATATTTTATAATATTTTTATAATAATAATTATATATGAATGAACACTTTTTAATGATGTTTTTGTAATTAATAATACATATATAATAATATTATAGGAAGGATAATATGCAAATAAATATTCACAGGTTTTTTTGATCATAATATAAATACATAGTTTAAAGTTTTTTTATAATTATAATTATATATGAATGAACACTTTTTATAAATGTTTTTGTTATGAATAATACATATATAATAATATTATAGGAAGGATAATTTACAAATAAATATATATAAATGTTTTTGATCATAATATAAATACATATTTTATAATATTTTTATAATTATAATTATATATGAATGAACACATTTTAATAATGTTTTTAATAATAATAATACATATATATTAAAATTATAGTAAGGATAATATGCAATTAAATATTGACAGGTTTTTTTTATCATAATATAAATACATATTTTAAAATTTTTATATAAAAATAATTTTATATGAATGAACACTTTTTAATGATGTTTTTGTAATTAATAATACATATATAATAATATTATAGGAAGGATAATATGCAAATAAATATTCACAGTTTTTTTTTATCATAATATAAATACATATTTTAAAGTTTTTTATAATAATAATTATATATGAATGAACACTTTTTAGTAATGTTTTTGTAATTAATAATACAAATATAATAATATTATAGAATTGATAATATGAAAATAAATATTGACAGGTTTTTTTGATCATAATATAAATACATAGTTTAAAGTTTTTTTATAATTATAATTATATATGAATGAACACTTTTTAATAATGTTTTTGTTATGAATAATACATATATAATAATATTATAGTAAGGATAATATGCAATTAAATATTGACAGGTTTTTTTTATCATAATATAAATACATAATTTATAATTTTTATATAAAAATAATTATATATGAATGAACACTTTTTAATGATGTTTTTGTTATTAATAATACATATATAATAATATTATAGGAAGGATAATATACAAATAAATATATATAAATGTTTTTGATCATAATATAAATACATATTTTATAATATTTTTATAATAATAATTATATATGAATGAACACTTTTTAATAATGTTTTTGTTATTAATAATACATATATAATAATATTATAGGAAGGATAATATACAAATAAATATATATAAATGTTTTTGATCATAATATAAATACATATTTTATAATATTTTTATAATAATAATTATATATGAATGAACACTTTTGAATAATGTTTTTGTTATTAATAATACATATATAATAATATTATAGGAAGGATAATATACAAATAAATATATATAAATGTTTTTGATCATAATATAAATACATATTTTATAATATTTTTATAATAATAATAATATATGAATGAACACTTTTTAGTAATGTTTTTGTAATTAATAATACAAATATAATAATATTATAGAAACGATAATATGCAAAAAAATATTGACAGGTTTTTTTGATCATAATATAAATACATAGTTTAAAGTTTTTTTATAATAATAATTATATATGAATGAACACTTTTTAGTAATGTTTTTGTAATTAATAATACAAATATAATAATATTATAGAAACGATAATATGCAAATAATATTGACAGGTTTTTTTGATCATAATATAAATACATAGTTTAAAGTTTTTTTATAATTATAATTATATATGAATGAACACTTTTTAATAATGTTTTTGTTATGAATAATACATATATAATAATATTATAGGAAGGATAATATACAAATAAATATATATAAATGTTTTTGATCATAATATAAATACATATTTTATAATATTTTTATAATAATAATAATATATGAATGAACACTTTTTAATAATGTTTTTGTTATGAATAATACATATATAATAATATTATAGGAAGGATAATATACAAATAAATATATATAAATGTTTTTGATCATAATATAAATACATATTTTATAATATTTTTATAATAAGAATTATATATGAATGAACACTTTTTAATAATGTTTTTGTTATTAATAATACATATATAATAATATTATAGGAAGGATAATATACAAATAAATATATATAAATGTTTTTTGATCATAATATAAATACATATTTTATAATATTTTTATAATAATAATTATATATGAATGAACACTTTTTAATGATGTTTTTGTAATTAATAATACATATATAATAATATTATAGGAAGGATAATATACAAATAAATATATATAAATTTTTTTGATCATAATATAAATACATATTTTATAATATTTTTATAATAATAATAATATATGAATGAACACTTTTTATTAATGTTTTTGTTATGAATAATACATATATAATAATATTATAGGAAGGATAATATACAAATAAATATATATAAATGTTTTTGATCATAATATAAATACATATTTTATAATATTTTTATAATAATAATTATATATGAATGAACACTTTTTAATAATGTTTTTTTATTAATAATACATATATAATAATATTATAGGAAGGATAATATACAAATAAATATATATAAATGTTTTTTGATCATAATATAAATACATATTTTATAATATTTTTATAATTATAATTATATATGAATGAACACTTTTTAATAATGTTTTTAATAATAATAATACATATATATTAATATTATAGTAAGGATAATATGCAATTAAATATTGACAGGTTTTTTTTATCATAATATAAATACATATTTTATAATTTTTATATAAAAATAATTATATATGAATGAACACTTTTTAATGATGTTTTTGTTATTAATAATACATATATAATAATATTATAGGAAGGATAATATACAAATAAATATATATAAATGTTTTTGATCATAATATAAATACATATTTAATAATATTTTTATAATAATAATTATATATGAATGAACACTTTTTAATAATGTTTTTGTTATTAATAATACATATATAATAATATTATAGGAAGGATAATATGCAAATAAATATTCACAGGTTTTTTTTGATCATAATATAAATACATATTTTAAAGTTTTTTATAATAATAATAATATATGAATGAACACTTTTTAGTAATGTTTTTGTAATTAATAATACAAATATAATAATATTATAGAAACGATAATATGCAAAAAAATATTGACAGGTTTTTTTTGATCATAATATAAATACATAGTTTAAAGTTTTTTTATAATAATAATTATATATGAATGAACACTTTTTAGTAATGTTTTTGTAATTAATAATACAAATATAATAATATTATAGAAACGATAATATGCAAATAAATATTGACAGGTTTTTTTGATCATAATATAAATACATAGTTTAAAGTTTTTTTATAATTATAATTATATATGAATGAACACTTTTTAATAATGTTTTTGTTATGAATAATACATATATAATAATATTATAGGAAGGATAATATACAAATAAATATATATAAATGTTTTTGATCATAATATAAATAAATATTTTATAATATTTTTATAATAATAATAATATATGAATGAACACTTTTTAATAATGTTTTTGTTATGAATAATACATATATAATAATATTATAGGAAGGATAATATACAAATAAATATATATAAATGTTTTTGATTATAATATAAATACATATTTTATAATATTTTTATAATAATAATTATATATGAATGAACACTTTTTAATGATGTTTTTGTTATTAATAATACATATATAATAATATTATAGGAAGGATAATATACAAATAAATATATATAAATGTTTTTGATCATAATATAAATACATATTTTATAATATTTTTATAATAATAATTATATATGAATGAACACTTTTTAATAATGTTTTTGTTATTAATAATACATATATAATAATATTATAGGAAGGATAATATGCAAATAAATATTCACAGTTTTTTTTTTTATCATAATATAAATACATATTTAAAAGTTTTTATAATAATAATTATATATGAATGAACACTTTTTAGTAATGTTTTTGTAATTAATAATACAAATATAATAATATTATAGAAACGATAATATGAAAATAAATATTGACAGGTTTTTTTGATCATAATATAAATACATAGTTTAAAGTTTTTTTTATAATTATAATTATATATGAATGAACACTTTTTAATAATGTTTTTGTTATGAATAATACATATATAATAATATTATAGGAAGGATAATATACAAATAAATATATATAAATGTTTTTGATCATAATATAAATACATATTTTATAATATTTTTATAATAATAATTATATATGAATGAACACTTTTTAATAATGTTTTTGTTATTAATAATACATATATAACAATATTATAGGAAGGATAATATGCAAATAAATATTCACAGGTTTTTTTATCATAATATAAATACATATTTTAAAGTTTTTTATAATAATAATAATATATGAACACTTTTTAGTAATGTTTTTGTAATTAATAATCCAAATATAATAATATTATAGAAACGATAATATGCAAATAAATATTGACAGGTTTTTTAATCATAATATAAATACATAGTTTAAAGTTTTTTTATAATAATAATTATATATGAATGAACACTTTTTAGTAATGTTTTTGTAATTAATAATACAAATATAATAATATTATAGAAACGATAATATGCAAATAAATATTGACAGGTTTTTTTGATCATAATATAAATACATAGTTTAAAGTTTTTTTATAATAATAATTATATATGAATGAACACTTTTTAGTAATGTTTTTGTTATGAATAATACATATATAATAATATTATAGGAAGGATAATATACAAATAAATATATATAAATGTTTTTGATCATAATATAAATACATATTTTATAATATTTTTATAATAATAATTATATATGAATGAACACTTTTTAATAATGTTTTTGTTATTAATAATACATATATAACAATATTATAGGAAGGATAATATGCAAATAAATATTCACAGGTTTTTTTATCATAATATAAATACATATTTTAAAGTTTTTTATAATAATAATAATATATGAACACTTTTTAGTAATGTTTTTGTAATTAATAATCCAAATATAATAATATTATAGAAACGATAATATGCAAATAAATATTGACAGGTTTTTTAATCATAATATAAATACATAGTTTAAAGTTTTTTTATAATAATAATTATATATGAATGAACACTTTTTAGTAATGTTTTTGTAATTAATAATACAAATATAATAATATTATAGAAACGATAATATGCAAATAAATATTGACAGGTTTTTTTGATCATAATATAAATACATAGTTTAAAGTTTTTTTATAATAATAATTATATATGAATGAACACTTTTTAGTAATGTTTTTGTAATTAATAATACAAATATAATAATATTATAGAAACGATAATATGCAAATAAATATTGACAGGTTTTTTTGATCATAATATAAATACATAGTTTAAAGTTTTTTTATAATTATAATTATATATGAATGAACACTTTTTAATAATGTTTTTGTTATGAATAATACATATATAATAATATTATAGGAAGGATAATATACAAATAAATATATATAAATGTTTTTGATCATAATATAAATACATATTTTATAATAATTTTATAATAATAATAATATATGAATGAACACTTTTTAATAATGTTTTTGTTATTAATAATACATATATAATAATATTATAGGAAGGATAATATACAAATAAATATATAAAAATGTTTTTGATCATAATATAAATACATATTTTATAATATTTTTATAATAATAATTATATATGAATGAACACTTTTTAATAATGTTTTTGTTATTAATAATACATATATAATAATATTATAGGAAGGATAATATGCAAATAAATATTCACAGGTTTTTTTATCATAATATAAATACATATTTTAAAGTTTTTTATAATAATAATAATATATGAATGAACACTTTTTAGTAATGTTTTTGTAATTAATAATACAAATATAATAATATTATAGAAACGATAATATGCAAATAAATATTGACAGGTTTTTTTGATCATAATATAAATACATAGTTTAAAGTTTTTTTATTATTATAATTATATATGAATGAACACTTTTTAATAATGTTTTTAATAATAATAATACATATATATTAATATTATAGTAAGGATAATAAGCAATTAAATATTGACAGGTTTTTTTTTATCATAATATAAATACATATTTTATAATTTTTATATAAAAATAATTATATATGAATGAACACTTTTTAATGATGTTTTTGTTATTAATAATACATATATAATAATATTATAGGAAGGATAATATACAAATAAATATATATAAATGTTTTTGATCATAATATAAATACATATTTTATAATATTTTTATAATAATAATTATATATGAATGAACACTTAATAATAATTTTTTTGTTATTAATAATACATATATAATAATATTATAGGAAGGATAATATGCAAATAAATATTCACAGGTTTTTTTGATCATAATATAAATACATAGTTTAAAGTTTTTTTAAAATAATAATTATATATGAATGAACACTTTTTAGTAATGTTTTTGTAATTAATAATACAAATATAATAATATTATAGAAACGATAATATGCAAATAAATATTGACAGGTTTTTTTGATCATAATATAAAAACATAGTTTAAAGTTTTTTTATAATTATAATTATATATGAATGAACACTTTTTAATAATGTTTTTGTTATGAATAATACATATTTAATAATATTATAGGAAGGATAATATACAAATAAATATATATAAATGTTTTTGATCATAATATAAATACATATTTTATAATATTTTTATAATAATAATAATATATGAATGAACACTTTTTAATAATGTTTTTGTTATGAATAATACATATATAATAATATTATAGGAAGGATAATATACAAATAAATATATATAAATGTTTTTGATCATAATATAAATACATATTTTATAATATTTTTTTAATAATAATTATATATGAATGAACACTTTTTAATAATGTTTTTGTTATTAATAATACATATATAATAATATTATAGGAAGGATAATATACAAATAAATATATATAAATGTTTTTGATCATAATATAAATACATATTTTATAATATTTTTATAATTATAATTATATATGAATGAACACTTTTTAATAATGTTTTTAATAATAATAATACATATATATTAATATTATAGTAAGGATAATATGCAATTAAATATTGACAGGTTTTTTTTTATCATAATATAAATACATATTTTAAAATTTTTATATAAAAATAATTATATATGAATGAACACTTTTTAATGATGTTTTTGTTATTAATAATACATATATAATAATATTATAGGAAGGATAATATACAAATAAATATATATAAATGTTTTTGATCATAATATAAATACATATTTTATAATATTTTTATAATAATAATTTTATATGAATGAATACTTTTGAATAATGTTTTTGTTATTAATAATACATATATAATAATATTATAGGAAGGATAATATACAAATAAATATATATAAATGTTTTTGATCATAATATAAATACATATTTTATAATATTTTTAAAATTATAATTATATATGAATGAAACACTTTTTAATAATGTTTTTAATAATAATAATACATATATATTAATATTATAGTAAGGATAATATGCAATTAAATATTGACAGGTTTTTTTTATCATAATATAAATACATAATTTATAATTTTTATATAAAAATAATTATATATGAATGAACACTTTTTAATGATGTTTTTGTTATTAATAATACATATA